>NW_026263481.1:0-2500 GCF_009650485.2 Drosophila albomicans | reverse complement strand
CGGAAGGATCATTATTGTTTTAATGCATCTAACCGTTAATAAATTAAATTTGTTTTTCTCTTTTAGGGAATTGCAATATTTAATAAATTATGTAACTAATAAATATAAATATTTTATTCAATCATATGAGATACAATTATGCAACATATAATAATTTAAATTAGCTAAAAACCGTTTGTCATGTATTATTATTATTATATACTGTATTAAGAGTGTTTTATGTGTTTTGGATAAAATAAAAAACTGCGTGTATATGTACCATAATATACATGCGTTGCAAAATGTATTGTGCATATTCCAGTGCGCATACATTGGTTCGCAACACCTAAAGAAAAACAATGTTGTACCTGTTTGCAGGTTAACGCTTTACATATGTTGATCATAAATAAATAAATTTAGCTAAAATATACTTGTCATATATCTTATTATTATCGATTATGTAAAACTAAGACATTTCGCAACATTTATTTAGGTATAAAAAAAAATTTTATTGAAGGAATTGATATATGCCAGTAAAATGGTGTATTTTTAATTTCTTTCAATAAAAATATTCTTGACGTAATGAAATAAAAAAAAAATTGTATCACTCTAAGCGGTGGATCACTCGGCTCATGGGTCGATGAGAACGCAGCAAACTGTGCGTCATCGTGTGAACTGCAGGACACATGAACATCGACATTTTGAACGCATATCGCAGTCCATGCTGTTATGTACTTTAATTAATTTTTTAGTGCTGCTTGGACTACATATGGTTGAGGGTTGTAAGACTATGCTAAATAAGTTGTTTAAAATTTTTCGGAATTTTAAGCACATTGTATATTATTGGATAATATAAGTGTGAATCTAAAAAGTTCTCGCTTAAGATATTCATAATATGAATTAATAAATGAAAATACTAAAACTCTGTTGCATGAGAAATTTGAAGAATTATATGTTCTTTTATTCATTTCAAATAATATTGAGGAATGTCTAGCATAAAATATATTATTTTATAAACTAGAATTGCCTCTTATTAACGAATATGGTATAAAGAATAATTTTGTGAATATTATGGACCTTCAAGAAAAAAAATAGTATATTTTCAAAATAGCAGAGAATTGTCTATAAGTGTAATTAAACAACCTCAATCATATGGGACTACCCCCTGAATTTAAGCATATTAATTAGGGGAGGAAAAGGAAACTAACAAGGATTTTCTTAGTAGCGGCGAGCGAAAAAGAAATCAGTTCAGCACTAAGTCACTTTGTCTATATGGCAAATGTGAGATGCAGTGTATGGAACGTCAATATTCCCTAGTATGAGAAATTAACGATTTAAGTCTTCTTAAATGAGGCCATTTACCCATAGAGGGTTGCCAGGCCGTATAACGTTATGATTTATTAGATGATGTTTCAAAGAGTCGTGTTGCTTGATAGTGCAGCACTAAGTGGGGGTGGTAAACTCCATCTAAAACTAAATATAACCATGAGACGATAGTAAACAGTAACCGTGAGGGAAAGTTGAAAAGAACTCTGAATAGAGAGTTAAATAGTACGTGAAACTGCTTAGAGGTTAAGCCGATGAACTGAAATCCGTTATGGAAAATTCATCATTAGAATTGTAATATTTAATCATTTATAACGATAGTGTGCATTTTTTCCATATAAGGACATTGGTAATCTATTAGCATGTATGGAATTTATAAACAATTTTGATAAGAGTTTATTTAAATTAGAGTGCTTGCATTTTAACATAAAATAAATTTCAAAAAATTTGATAAAGTGCTGATAGATTATATGAGTACAGTGCGTTAATTTTTTCGGATTATATATAATGGCATGATTATCATTGATTTTTATGTTTATTATAAGCACTTGTATGATTAACAATGCGAAAGATTCAGGATAACCTTCGGACCCGTCTTGAAACACGGACGCAAGGAGTCTAACATATGTGCAAGTTATTGGGATATAAACCTAATAGCGTAATTAACTTGACTATTATTGGGATTAGTTTTTTAACTATTTATAGTTGATTAACGCAATCCCGGGGCGTTCTATATAGTTATGTATAAATAATATTTATATTATTTATGCCTCTAACTGGAACGTACCTTGAGCATATATGCTGTGACCCGAAAGATGGTGAACTATACTTGATCAGGTTGAAGTCAGGGTAAACCCTGATGGAAGACCGAAACAGTTCTGACGTGCAAATCGATTGTCAGAATTGAGTATAGGGGCGAAAGACCAATCGAACCATCTAGTAGCTGGTTCCTTCCGAAGTTTCCCTCAGGATAGCTGGTGCATTTAACTGTTGTATAAAATAAATCTTATCTGGTAAAGCGAATGATTTAGAGGCCTAGGTCCGAAACGATTTTAACCTTATTTCTCAAACTTAAAATGGGTAAGTATATTCTTACTTTCTTGATATGAAGTTTTAAGGTTATGATATAATGGTGCCCAGTGGGCCCATTTGGTAAGAGACTGGAGCTGTGGTGATGACCAAAACGTAATGTTAC
>NW_026263480.1:0-35811 GCF_009650485.2 Drosophila albomicans | reverse complement strand
GGACGGTTTGGAGAGCTCGCGCTCATTAGCGAGTAAGCGGCCCTCCAATGGGCTTTCCGAGTGCCAGCGCCGTTAGCGGGGGGTGCTCCGCTGCGTGCACCGGTTGCCAAACGGCGTTCCAAGTCGGCAGCGCCCGTCTACCCCCGAGACCCGAGCCTAACCAGTTGAGCATGTCCCTCGTGGTCCCGCAGCAAAACTGCGAAGACCAAAGAAGTGGTTGATCAGTGGTGAAGAGGTAGGTCCAACCCTGGGGTGTAAGGGTGCACGAGGTTCGTCCTCTTCAGGTATGGGTGGTGCGATTATTCGCACTCCATCGTTGCAGAGCGAAGTGATCGCAGGAAACGCGAAATAAAAGAGTGGGCGGAAGTGAGTGTGAATGGTCAAACTGGGGCATAAAATTGGTGGTGACGGGCGTCACATGCAGATTACTTCCTGATGAATTCATGAGTGATCTTTTTCGAAAATGAACCTCAAGGACATCATGTCCTGAGGCCTCAAGAAAGGCGTCGTATGGTGAGCAAGCCATGGCCTGTGACTGTGGTCAGCGTCGGTCATTGTTGTGTTGGAGGGCGATGGCATGGCCATGCAAACTCTGCTCGATGTTGGCGCTGCAACATCAAGTGTTTTCACATCCGCTTGAGGAACTTATGACCCGGTTCTGAGCTGCTTCGTTGCCTGGGCTCGACACAAGGTAGCGGACTGCAGGGGGACGATTCGTCGGCGCTGTGTCAAGTGGGCATCGGGTATAAGTGTACCAATGCACTTAGTTGCCGGAATTGTCGCTTAAAGGGCAAGCCCGGAAGCACTATGAATCGTTCTGGCTTGCACGATTATAGTGCGATGTCGCGACGGCCAACGCTACGACATTAATATGGCTACAAAGTCTCTTCAGTTAACTGCCAGCGTCATATGCAGTTAGTGCGATGTGGGCCGAAATGAGTGTGAGAGAGGCAGTGTAGTGGACCTGCTTGCAGGAGCGTATATGCAAACCGATGTTGCGTAACGTGGCTTATCTCCGCGCACATGCGCGTGTTCACTGACAGAGGGCCAAGGCTGCGGTGGTGGTGAATGATGTTGGTATATTGAATGCACTCTGAATGTGTTCTACCGACTGGGGGTGTGTGTGTGCCTTAATGGCAATTTGCAGGGTGTTAGTTGTGAGTGTGATGCGCGCGTTCGGGGAACCCCTCGAGCCGTATATAGCGTACAATGGATGAGGTGCTACTTATGGCGAGTAGCGATCCGATTCATCTTGGTATTGATGCGAATGCGTGTCCCCCGTGTGGTTCAGTAAGATGCCAGACACTCTCGTCTGGGTATCAGAAACCACAGCGGGGTGAAACGCTTAGCCGAGTGGGCCGGTGTCCCAAGATGTTCGGTCGTTAATCAACACCAGCGTGTGGTATAACCTTTGATGGTCACGAACGGGAAAAGTGACATTGACGTCACCCCTTGTGATTGAAGCAGCAATGCGTGTGTTTCATTTTGAGTGGAGTGTTTTAGGTGCGGTAGGTATAAGTGATCACAATCCAATTGAGATTGTGTTTGTCATATCTCCCACCAACGAATGAAAAGTGTTGGGGGTATTCGTGGAGCACTTGTGGTGTGAATTGGGCCCAATTGGGCTGTTTATATGTGAGGCGGCAACGCAAGTTCCGCTTAGCACTTCAGTGCAATGAGTGTTGACGAAGGTCCATGTGTTGTGAATAGGTGGATGACGGGTGTGAATGATAGCATTCTTCGGAGACAACCGCAAGGTGAATCTTAGCGTGTTAAGTGGTGGACGAGTGAGTTGAGTGCTAAGCGTAGGATACTTCGAAACTCTTGCGAAAGTTTTCAAGAGCGAGAATATCAATCCGATAGCGCTGCTCAGCTAAGGCAGAGTATAATAGTGTAATGATGAGTTTACAAGGATGCTTGTACGGTGAAAGAAGCGGAATGGCGTGATTTTGGTAGATCGCACATAAGCATGATCCCTGGGTCGTGTTTATCAAATAGCGAGAGGGAGAAGGCAGGGAGCCTTAGTTTAGGCAACTTACATGTCGGAAGGCCTTCAGGCTAACTGCATGGATATATACATGAATGCTCTTGCTGATGGTGTTCTTCCGCGAGAGGAGAGACAGGAGGCTCCACTAGCATGTGGAGCAACCTGTTGAACCGCTCCGAGAAGCATGAATTGGAGGGCGCTTTTAGAGGTTAAAGTCGAGAAGTCGCCCGCTGGTGGTTTCACTGGGGAATGTGAAATGTGTTGGAAATTCGATCTCCAGAGTAATAGTTAGCATTGTATGAAGGTGTGGAATGAGCGGATACTTTCCCAGGATGGAAATGTGCAAAGATGGTAGTGCTCTTGAAGTTCGCCCGATAAGATCAAGGAGTAATCCTCGATCTTATCGGGGCATCAGTCTCCTTCCTGTGCTTGTGAAAAGTGCTAGAAGAGTCATGATAGAAGGCTGCTTGAGTTAGTGAAAGACAGGATGTCTGATAGACAATATGGCTTCACTAGAGGTAGATGTACGGAGGATGCATGGCATTATGTCAGGACTCGTTGGGGTCAGCAACTCCAGTACGTCTTAGGCATTTTTGTAGTTTTAGGGGGCGTTTGACCACCTAGCTGGGCAAGTGTGTTAAGAAAATTGAGCGAACTGTGGCTGCCGAGAGATGGCTCTATGGAAGGAGCTTACTTTTACTGGCAGGCGTGCGACAGCAATAGGGAAAATGTGAGAGTGTCACTGTGGATGTGGTTTCGTGGTTGTCCGCAAGGATCCATCTGTGGTCCATTTATATGGAACCTAATGATGGACTCCCTATTGCGGCAACTCGAATTGCGCTGCAAGTGTTGTGCGTATGGCGGATGATCTGCTCATTTTGATTGAGGGGGCAATCGCGCTCCCGAGATTGAGGCAGGTGCTAGGGAGTGCTTGCGCATTGTTTGCGATTGGGGCGACAGTGTCGGCGTCGGTTTGGCAGCGGATAAGACGGTGGCAATGTTACTCAAGGGTAA
Organism: Drosophila albomicans; assembly: GCF_009650485.2. Lineage (NCBI taxonomy): Eukaryota > Metazoa > Arthropoda > Insecta > Diptera > Drosophilidae > Drosophila > Drosophila albomicans. The sequence continues at coordinate 32,810 of NW_026263480.1, read as the reverse complement.
ATTGTCTGCCAGTCGGCCTCCAGTTGTCAGACTAAACGACGTTAGCTAAAGTATGTGACTGAGGTTCGATACCATTGCATTACTTTCGGTGAGGGGATGTGCTTTATGCCGCATCTCACCGGTCTCAGGGGCGCGTTGTTTAGTGTGGTTGGACAGGTGCGTCGCATTTTGCGGAAGTGATTGGGGCCTTAGCAGACGAGCTGTGCGTACCATATACAGCGGCCTATTTGTTGCATGTGCAGCATATGGGTCGTCTGTGTGGTATGAGGCAGCAAAGACTGTTGTGGGCAGAAGAAAGTGCTGGCTTGCCAGCGTGTGATTCTTTTAGGTTGTCTGCCTGTGTGCCGCACTGTTTTCTACGGAAGCTTTGCAGGTATTGCTTGGTGCAGCCCTCTTGACTTGGAAGTCAGGCGTAGAGCCTTGATGTTCAAGATTAAGAGGCGGCTGCCATTGCTGCGGGATGAGTGGTTATTTGATAGGGACGTAAATAGCTTAGCAGTGGATAGCTGTAAGAAGTTATTGAAAGAGTGTGTTCTGTCTGACTGGCAGGTCAGATGGATGCAAGTGTGAATGGGCGGGTGACTCGCGAATTTATTCGTGATGTCAAGTTCACTGCAGACCGTCCAGACTTCAGATTTAATCTGAGTCTCGGATTCTTGTTGACTGGCCATGGTTCTCTCAATGCATTTTTGCATCCGAGAAGCCTGTGCGATAGTCCGGAAATGCCGCTGCGGTTTGGCAGCGGAAGACTGCCATGCATGTGTTGTGTGAATGCCCACTGTATAGCGATATACGTGTGATGATGAGCTAGGGATTAGGCAGACTGGTGGTGGGTTTGACGTAAGTCAATCACTCTCCACTAGTACTTGTGTAGGTAATTTGAATGAGTTTGCCCGCATTGTATTTGCGAGACGGCGGATGAGCGTTCCTGGAGGCAGGAATGAATGATTGTGTGAATAATGTATGCATGAGGGGAATGGGAATGCTAGGTAGGCAGGCGTGAATCGGGATGTATGAATGTGGGGTTGCAATGAATCGGAGCGTATGTATGTTGTATGTTTATGTTTCCACCTGGGCCACCACCCCGTAACTGTTTGGAGTTAAAATTGGTAGTACCTTTGTGGTACGAAACCTGACCGAGGTTTTTCTGGTACCACGGGAACCAGGTGCCCGCGGACATATGTCCGTCCTGGTATTTTTGGTTGCGGCCCTTTCGGGAGTATCGTGGTGGCTGTGGTTTACCATCCAAATGCGGATAGAGTGGAGTGCTCGACGTGGAGTTGCGTAATACAACCGGTTGCCGTGATACCCATAGATCGGAAGAGGTTTTAGATGGGCCTCGCTCCTCACACAGGAGGTTGAGCCAACCCAAACAGTTGGCTCTTCAATGTGTACCCGTGAATTGCTCCATGGGGGCGCTGATTCGACGCTTAAATTGAATTGTCTGTGCTGCGCACCGTGAGATAGAGCCAACATGGCAGGTGCTCACGTTAATCTACCAAATTCCATGTCCCTATCTACTATCTAGCGAAACCACAGCCAAGGGAACGGGCTTGGAATAATTAGCGGGGAAAGAAGACCCTTTTGAGCTTGACTCTAATCTGGCAGTGTAAGGAGACATAAGAGGTGTAGAATAAGTGGGAGATATTAAATTTCGGTTTAGTATCGACAATGAAATACCACTACTCTTATTGTTTCCTTACTTACTTGATTAAATGGAACGTGTATCATTTCCTAGCCATTATACGGATATATTTATTATATCTTATGGTATTGGGGTTTTGATGCAAGCTTCTTGATCAAAGTATCACGAGTTTGTTATATAATCGCAAACAAATTCATTAATGAGAGAGTGCATTTATGTGTTCTTAAATTAAAAATTTGGTATAACTCCAATTACTCAGGTATGATCCAATTCAAGGACATTGCCAGGTAGGGAGTTTGACTGGGGCGGTACATCTCTCAAATAATAACGGAGGTGTCCCAAGGCCAGCTCAGTGCGGACAGAAACCACACATAGAGCAAAAGGGCAAATGCTGACTTGATCTCGGTGTTCAGTACACACAGGGACAGCAAAAGCTCGGCCTATCGATCCTTTTGGTTTAAAGAGTTTTTAACAAGAGGTGTCAGAAAAGTTACCATAGGGATAACTGGCTTGTGGCGGCCAAGCGTTCATAGCGACGTCGCTTTTTGATCCTTCGATGTCGGCTCTTCCTATCATTGTGAAGCAAAATTCACCAAGCGTTGGATTGTTCACCCATGCAAGGGAACGTGAGCTGGGTTTAGACCGTCGTGAGACAGGTTAGTTTTTACCCTACTAATGACAAAACGTTGTTGCGACAGCATTCCTGCGTAGTACGAGAGGAACCGCAGGTACGGACCAATGGCACAATACTTGTTCGAGCGAACAGTGGTATGACGCTACGTCCCGTTGGATTATGCCTGAACGCCTCTAAGGTCGTATCCGTGCTGGACTGCAATGATAAATAAGGGGCAATTTGCATTGTATGGCTTCTAAACCATTAAAAGTTTATTATTCATTTAATAGACGACGATGGATGTGATGCAAATGTTACATATAACATAGTAAATTGGGAGGATCTTCGATCACCTGGTGCCGCGCTAGTTATATATATTAAACATTATTTAATACAATGACAAAGCCTTGAATCAATTGTAAACGACTTTTATAACAGGCAAGGTGTTGTAAGTGGTTGAGCAGCTGCCATACTGCGATCCACTGAAGCTTATCCTTTGCTTGACGATTCGATAAAATATATATGTTTAAGGCATATATAAAAAAATATTATATATATATTTATATATATAAATATGCAAAATTGTATGCATAATTATTTATTATGTGTTATACAATTTACGCATATAAGAAGAAAATTTATATAATATATAAAAATATTATATATATATAAATAAATAATATATCTATGTGTACAAAATATACTTGTGTATTTTAAATATGCATTTATTTAGTATGCGTTAGTTATATATATTTATTTTGGTAGCAAAAGGAACGCCATTATATTAGTGGCGAAAATTTAATAATATGCATAGTAAGTATATCTATGTATACAAAATACTTGCATATTTTATATATGCATTTATTTATTATGCGTTGGTTATATATATTTTATTTGGTAGCAAAAGGAACGCCATTATATTAGTGGCGAAAATTAAGAATATGCATAGTATATCTATGTGTACAAAATACTTGCGTATTTTATATATGCATTTATTTATAATGCGTTGGTTATATATATTTATTTGGTAGCAAAAGGAACGTCATCATATTAGTGTAAGAATATGCAAAGGTATAATATGTGTACAAATACTTGCGTATTTTAAATATGCATTTATTTAGTATGCGTTAGTTGTATATATTTATTTGGTAGCAAAAGGAACGCCATTATATTAGTGGCGAAAATTAAGAATATGCATAGTATATTCTATGTGTACAAAATACTTGCATATTTTATATATATGCATTTATTTATTATGCGTTGGTTTATATATATTTATTTGGTAGCAAAAGGAACGCCATTATATTAGTGGCGAAAGTCAAGAATATGCATAGTATATCTATGTGTACAAAATACTTGCGTATTTTATATATGCATTTATTTATTATGCGTTGGTTATATATATTTATTTGGTAGCAAAAGGAACGCCATTATATTAGTGGCGAAAATTAAGAATATGCATAGTATATCTATGTGTACAAAATACTTGTATATTTTAAATATGCATTTATTTAGTAAGCGTTAGTTATATATATTTATTTGGTAGCCAGAAGGACGCCATCATATTAGTGGCGAAAATTAAAAATATGCATGGTATATCTATGTGTACAAAATACTTGTGTATTTTAAATATACATTTATTTGGTACGCAATTACATGAATTTGGTAGCCAGAAGGACGCCATCATATTAGTGGCGAAAATTAAAAAATATGCATGATATAAAAAAATATATATACATTTATGTATGTATCTATATGAACAGAATACTTGCGTATTTTAAGTATGCATTTATTTCATACACAATTATGTGTTTGGTAGCAAAAGAACGCCATCATATTAGTGGCACAAATTAAGACATGAGATATGAGTTCAGCTTTGACAAAAAATTTCAACATATGAAAATTGAAGAAAAAACTTTTTAAATAGCATTTTATACTGTTTATTAATATAATGAGATAAGATTTTGAATTTAACTTGAGAAAAAGATTTTTTGGACTTGGTGAATTTTTTATTGAACTGCAGCCATATGATATGAGGTTCTACCGAGAGATGAGTTCAACTTTGACAAAAAATTTCAACATATGAAAAATTGAAGAAAAAACTTTTTAAATATCATTTTATACAGTTTATTAATAAAATGAGATACAATTTTGAATTTAACTTGAGAAAAAAATTTTTGGACTTGGTGAATTTTTTTATTGAATTGCAGCCATATGATATGAGGTTCTACCGAGAGATGAGTTCAACTATGACAAAAAATTTCAACATATGAAAATTGAAGAAAAAACTTTTTAAATATCATTTTATACAGTTTATTAATATAATGAGATAAGATTTTGAATTTAACTTGAGAAAAAGATTTTTTTTGACTTGGTGAATTTTTTATTGAACTGCAGCCATATGATATGAGGTTCTACCGAGAGATGAGTTCAACTTTGACAAAAAATTTCAACATATGAAAATTGAAGAAAAACCTTTTTAATTATCATTTTAAACAGTTTATTAATATAATGAGATAAGATTTTGAATTTAACTTGAGAAAAAGATTTTTTGGACTTGGTGAATTTTTTATTGAACTTCAGCCATATGATATGAGGTTCTACCGAGATATGAGTTCAACATTGAAAAAATTTCAACATATGAAAATTGAAGAAAAAAACTTTTTAAATATCATTTTATACAGTTTATTAATATAATGAGATACGATTTTGAATTTAACTTGAGAAAAAAATTTTTTGGACTTGGTGAATTTTTTATTGAACTGCAGCCATATGATATGAGGTTCTACCCGAGATATGAGTTCAACTTTTGACAAAAAATTTCAACATATGAAAATTGAAGAAAAACTTTTTATATATATCATTTTATATAGTTTTTTAATAAAATGAATTAAGATTTTGAATTTAACTTGAGAAAAAAATTTTTTGGACTTGGTAAATTTTTTGGACTTGGTAAATTTTTTATTGAACTTCAGCCATATGATATGAGGTTCTACCGAAATATGAGTTCAACTTTGACAAAAAAATTTCAACATATGAAAATTGAAGAAAAAACTTTTTAAATAGCATTTTATACTGTTTATTAATATAATGAGATAAGATTTTTAATTTAACTTGAGAAAAAAAATTTTTTGGACTTGGTGAATTTTTTATTGAACTACAGCCATATGATATGAGGTTCTACCGAGATATGAGTTCAACTTTGACAAAAATTTCAACATATGAAAATTGTAGAAAAAACTTTTTATATATCATTTTATACAGTTTTTTAATAAAATGAGATAAGATTTTGAATTTAACTTGAGAAAAAAATTTTTTGGACTTGGTGAATTTTTTATTGAACTGCAGCCATATGATATAAGGTTCTACCGAGATAGAGTTCAACTTTGACAAAAATTTTAAACAATGTTAAACAATTTACGATTGTACTAGTATTTAATACAAATTATTGATAACAAAATAATGAAGTTTTGCTGTTGTATTATTAAAATAGTGCCACATAAAGATACATTAGGTGGTAGACCTTAGTAAAATGAGCGGGTTGTAGAAAACGTGTCACAAAACCTATATAGGGGTGGTGAGGTCGGGCAGGCATGTCATATGAGAAAAATTTCACAAGTGAAATATATATGTCTATGTATATGGAGTGTAATGCCGGCATAAGTCATATATAAATAATATATGAAAATAATCATATAGAAGGCAATATGATTAAAAAAGTTAAAAATAATGAAGTTTTACTGTTGCATTATTAAATTAGTGCAACATAAAGATACATTAGGTGATATACCTTAGTAAAATGAGCTGGTTGTAGAAAACGTGTCACAAAACCTATATAGGGGTGGTGATGTCGAGCAGGCATGTCATATGAGAAAAATTTCACAAGTGAAATATATATGACTATGTATATGGAGTGAGTCTTGCCGGCATAAGTCATATATAAATAATATATGAAAATAATCATATAGAAGGCAATATGATTAAAAAAGTTAAAAATAATGAAGTTTTACTGTTGTATTATTAAATTAGTGCAACAAAAAGATACGTTAGATGGTAATACTAAATAAAATAAGAGCATTGTAGAAAACGTGTCACAAAACCTATATAGGGTGGTGAGGTCGGGCAGGCATGTCATATGAGAAAAATTTCACAAGTGAAATATATATGACTATTTATATGGAGTGTCATGCCGGCATAAGTCATATATAAATAATATATGAAAATAATCATATAGAAGGCAATATGATTAAAAAAGTTAAAAATAATGAAGTTTTACTGTTGCATTATTAAATTAGTGCAACATAAAGATACATTAGGTGGTATACCTTAGTAAAATGAGCTGGTTGTAGAAAACGTGTCACAAAACCTATATAGGGGTGGTGATGTCGAGCAGGCATGTCATATGAGAAAAATTTCACAAGTGAAATATATATGACTATGTATATGGAGTGAGTCTTGCCGGCATAAGTCATATATAAATAATATATGAAAATAATCATATAGAAGGCAATATGATTAAAAAAGTTAAAAATAATGAAGTTTTACTGTTGTATTATTAAATTAGTGCAACAAAAAGATACGTTAGATGGTAATACTAAATAAAATAAGAGCATTGTAGAAAACGTGTCACAAAACCTATATAGGGGTGGTGAGGTCGGGCAGGCATGTCATATGAGAAAAATTTCACAAGTGAAATATATATGACTATTTATATGGAGTGTCATGCCGGCATAAGTCATATATAATAATATATGAAATAATCATATAGAAGGCAATATGATTAAAAAAGTTAAAAATAATGAAGTTTTACTGTTGCATTATTAAATTAGTGCAACATAAAGATACATTAGGTGGTATACCTTAGTAAAATGAGCTGGTTGTAGAAAACGTGTCACAAAACCTATATAGGGGTGGTGATGTCGAGCAGGCATGTCATATGAGAAAAAATTTCACAAGTGAAATATATATGACTATGTATATGGAGTGAGTCTTGCCGGCATAAGTCATATATAAATAATATATGAAAAATAATCATATAGAAGGCAATATGATTAAAAAAGTTAAAAATAATGAAGTTTTACTGTTGTATTATTAAATTAGTGCAACAAAAAGATACGTTAGATGGTAATACTAAATAAAATAAGAGCATTGTAGAAAACGTGTCACAAAACCTATATAGGGGTGGTGAGGTCGGGCAGGCATGTATATGAGAAAAATTTCACAAGTGAAATATATATGACTATTTATATGGAGTGTCATGCCGGCATAAGTCATATATAAATAATATATGAAAATAATCATATAGAAGGCAATATGATTAAAAAAGTTAAAAATAATGAAGTTTTACTGTTGCATTATTAAATTAGTGCAACATAAAGATACATTAGGTGGTATACCTTAGTAAAATGAGCTGGTTGTAGAAAACGTGTCACAAAACCTATATAGGGGTGGTGATGTCGAGCAGGCATGTCATATGAGAAAAATTTCACAAGTGAAATATATATGACTATGTATATGGAGTGAGTCTTGCCGGCATAAGTCATATATAAATAATATATGAAAATAATCATATAGAAGGCAATATGATTAAAAAAGTTAAAAATAATGAAGTTTTACTGTTGCATTATTAAATTAGTGCAACATAAAGATACCATTAGGTGGTATACCTTAGTAAAAATGAGCTGGTTGTAGAAAACGTGTCACAAAACCTATATAGGGGGTGGTGATGTCGAGCAGGCATGTCATATGAGAAAAATTTCACAAGTGAAATATATATGACTATGTATATGGAGTGAGTCTTGCCGGCATAAGTCATATATAAATAATATATGAAAATAATCATATAGAAGGCAATATGATTAAAAAAGTTAAAAATAATGAAGTTTTACTGTTGTATTATTAAATTAGTGCAACAAAAAGATACGTTAGATGGTAATACTAAATAAAATAAGAGCATTGTAGAAAACGTGTCACAAAACCTATACATGGTGGCAGTGTGTGCTCATCACGTATATATGTATTGGATGCATATATTTCAGTTTGCATATTAAGTAATAATTATGTTATTATTAATTAATTATTAGTCTCATCCGATATAAAAATTGATACTATTATATGGTTATATAATTATTACTATTATATAAGCATATAATGTATTAAATGTCTTTTTTCAAAAGAAGACGGTGTTTCGTAGCTAAAGAATTAATATTTTGTGAATAATTGAAAAATCCTCTAGGACACTATTGTGGACGGAGGTTTTTACTAATATAATATTGTCTACACGTAAATGCAGAATTAGATAAAATTATCAATTTGTCATCAAAATAAAATAATTTTTTATTCAATTAATTGAATTTAAAATTATAAATATGCATGTGTGATATAATATATTTAGTAAGTTGAAATAAAATGATATTTTTGAACGATTATATGCATATATATTTTTATATATAAGTATATATATTTATATAAACAATTGTGAATTATAACTAGCGAACGTGAATGCCATCTAATTATGGCCACATTCGTATAGTACATGTCAAGTATAACATATATATATATACAATTATTGAATATTATCGTTTGTTATTCAAAATATTTGTGAGTTGTCATGTATTTTACATATTTGAAGATTTATGTAATTATATTTTAAATATATTTACATAATGAAATGAACATTATTCTGGTTGATCCTGCCAGTAGTTATATGCTTGTCTCAAAGATTAAGCCATGCATGTCTAAGTACACACGAATTAATAGTGAAACCGCAAAAGGCTCATTATATCAGTTATGGTTCCTTAGATCGTTAACAGTTACTTGGATAACTGTGGTAATTCTAGAGCTAATACATGCAATTAAAACACGGACCTTCTGGAACGTGTGCTTTTATTAGGCTAAACCAAGCGATCGCAAGATCGTTACACTGGTTGAACTCTAGATAACATGCAGATCGTATGGTCTCGTACCGACGACAGATCTTTCAAATGTCTGCCCTATCAACTTTTGATGGTAGTATCTAGGACTACCATGGTTGCAACGGGTAACGGGGAATCAGGGTTCGATTCCGGAGAGGGAGCCTGAGAAACGGCTACCACATCTAAGGAAGGCAGCAGGCGCGTAAATTTACCCACTCCCAGCTCGGGGAGGTAGTGACGAAAAATAACAATACAGGACTCATATCCGAGGCCCTGTAATTGGAATGAGTACACTTTAAATCCTTTAACAAGGACCTATTGGAGGGCAAGTCTGGTGCCAGCAGCCGCGGTAATTCCAGCTCCAATAGCGTATATTAAAGTTGTTGCGGTTAAAACGTTCGTAGTTGAACTTGTGCTTCATACGGGTAGTGCAACTTACAATTGTAGTTAGTACTATACCTTTATGTATGTAAGCGTATTACCGGTGGAGTTCTTTATATATAATTAGGTACTTGTACTTTTTTATATGTTCCTCCTATTTAAAAACCTGCATTAGTGCTCTTCATCGAGTGTTATTGTGGGCCGGTACAATTACTTTGAACAAATTAGAGTGCTTAAAGCAGGCTTCAAATGCCTGAATATTCTGTGCATGGGATAATGAAATAAGACCTCTGTTCTGCTTTCATTGGTTTTCAGATCAAGAGGTAATGATTAATAGAAGCAGTTTGGGGGGCATTAGTATTACGACGCGAGAGGTGAAATTCTTGGACCGTCGTAAGACTAACTTAAGCGAAAGCATTTGCCAAAGATGTTTTCATTAATCAAGAACGAAAGTTAGAGGTTCGAAGGCGATCAGATACCGCCCTAGTTCTAACCATAAACGATGCCAGCTAGCAATTGGGTGTAGCTACTTTTATGGCTCTCTCAGTCGCTTCCCGGGAACCAAAGCTTTTGGGCTCCGGGGGAAGTATGGTTGCAAAGCTGAAACTTAAAGGAATTGACGGAAGGGCACCACCAGGAGTGGAGCCTGCGGCTTAATTTGACTCAACACGGGAAAACTTACCAGGTCCGAACATAAGTGTGTAAGACAGATTGATAGCTCTTTCTCGAATCTATGGGTGGTGGTGCATGGCCGTTCTTAGTTCGTGGAGTGATTTGTCTGGTTAATTCCGATAACGAACGAGACTCAAATATATTAAATAGATATCTTCAGGATTATGGTGTTGAAGCTTATATAGCCTTCATTCATGGTGGCAGTAAAATGTTTATTGTGTTTGAATGTGTTTATATAAGTGGAGCCGTACCTGTTGGTTTGTCCCATTATAAGGACACTAGCTTCTTAAATGGACAATTGCGTCTAGCAATAATGAGATTGAGCAATAACAGGTCTGTGATGCCCTTAGATGTCCTGGGCTGCACGCGCGCTACAATGAAAGTATCAACGTGTATTTCCTAGACCGAGAGGTCCGGGTAAACCGCTGAACCACTTTCATGCTTGGGATTGTGAACTGAAACTGTTCACATGAACTTGGAATTCCCAGTAAGTGTGAGTCATTAACTCGCATTGATTACGTCCCTGCCCTTTGTGCACACCGCCGTCGCTACTACCGATTGAATTATTTAGTGAGGTCTCCGGACGTGATCACTGTGACGCCTTGTGTGTTGCGGTTGTTTCGCAAAAGTTGACCGAACTTGATTATTTAGAGGAAGTAAAAGTCGTAACAAGGTTTCCGTAGGTGAACCTGCGGAAGGATCATTATTGTTTTAATGCATCTAACCGTTAATAAATTAAATTTGTTTTTTCTCTTTTAGGGAATTGCAATATTTAATAAATTATGTAACTAATAAATATAAATATTTTATTCAATCATATGAGATACAATTATGCAACATATAATAATTTAAATTAGCTAAAAACCGTTTGTCATGTATTATTATTATTATATACTGTATTAAGAGTGTTTTATGTGTTTTGGATAAAATAAAAAACTGCGTGTATATGTACCATAATATACATGCGTTGCAAAATGTATTGTGCATATTCCAGTGCGCATACATTGGTTCGCAACACCTAAAGAAAAACAATGTTGTACCTGTTTGCAGGTTAACGCTTTACATATGTTGATCATAATAAATAAATTTAGCTAAAATATACTTGTCATATATCTTATTATTATCGATTATGTAAAACTAAGACATTTCGCAACATTTATTTAGGTATAAAAAAAAAAATTTTATTGAAGGAATTTGATATATGCCAGTAAAATGGTGTATTTTTAATTTCTTTCAATAAAAATATTCTTGACGTAATGAAATAAAAAAAAAAATTGTATCACTCTAAGCGGTGGATCACTCGGCTCATGGGTCGATGAAGAACGCAGCAAACTGTGCGTCATCGTGTGAACTGCAGGACACATGAACATCGACATTTTGAACGCATATCGCAGTCCATGCTGTTATGTACTTTAATTAATTTTTTAGTGCTGCTTGGACTACATATGGTTGAGGGTTGTAAGACTATGCTAAATAAGTTGTTTAAAAATTTTTCGGAATTTTTAAAGCACATTGTATATTATTGGATAATATAAGTGTGAATCTAAAAGTTCTCGCTTAAGATATTCATAATATGAATTAATAAATGAAAATACTAAAACTCTGTTGCATGAGAAATTTGAAGAATTATATGTTCTTTATTCATTTCAAATAATATTGAGGAATGTCTAGCATAAAATATATTATTTTATAAACTAGAATTGCCTCTTATTAACGAATATGGTATAAAGAATAATTTTTGTGAATATTATGGACCTTCAAGAAAAAATAGTATATTTCAAAATAGGCAGAGAATTGTCTATAAGTGTAATTAAACAACCTCAACTCATATGGGACTACCCCTGAATTTAAGCATATTAATTAGGGGAGGAAAAGAAACTAACAAGGATTTTCTTAGTAGCGGCGAGCGAAAAGAAATCAGTTCAGCACTAAGTCACTTTGTCTATATGGCAAAATGTGAGATGCAGTGTATGGAACGTCAATATTCTAGTATGAGAAATTAACGATTTAAGTCCTTCTTAAATGAGGCCATTTACCCATAGAGGGTGCCAGGCCCGTATAACGTTAATGATTATTAGATGATGTTTCCAAAGAGTCGTGTTGCTTGATAGTGCAGCACTAAGTGGGTGGTAAACTCCATCTAAAACTAAATATAACCATGAGACCGATAGTAAACAAGTACCGTGAGGGAAAGTTGAAAAGAACTCTGAATAGAGAGTTAAATAGTACGTGAAACTGCTTAGAGGTTAAGCCCGATGAACCTGAATATCCGTTATGGAAAATTCATCATTAGAATTGTAATATTTAATCAATATTATAACGATAGTGTGCATTTTTTCCATATAAGGACATTGTAATCTATTAGCATGTATGGAATTTATCAAACAATTTTGATAAGAGTTTATTTAAATTAGAGTGCTTGCATTTTAACATAAAATAAATTTCAAAAATTTGATAAAGTGCTGATAGATTATATGAGTACAGTGCGTTAATTTTTCGGAATTATATAATGGCATGATTATCATTGATTTTTATGTTTATTATAAGCACTTGTATGATTAACAATGCGAAAGATTCAGGATACCTTCGGGACCCGTCTTGAAACACGGACCAAGGAGTCTAACATATGTGCAAGTTATTGGGATATAAACCTAATAGCGTAATTAACTTGACTATTATTGGGATTAGTTTTTTTAACTATTTATAGTTGATTAACGCAATCCCGGGGCGTTCTATATAGTTATGTATAATAATATTTATATTATTTATGCTCTAACTGGAACGTACCTTGAGCATATATGCTGTGACCCGAAAGATGGTGAACTATACTTGATCAGGTTGAAGTCAGGGGAAACCCTGATGGAAGACCGAAACAGTTCTGACGTGCAAATCGATTGTCAGAATTGAGTATAGGGGCGAAAGACCAATCGAACCATCTAGTAGCTGGTTCCTTCCGAAGTTTCCCTCAGGATAGCTGGTGCATTTAACTGTTGTATAAAATAATCTTATCTGGTAAAGCGAATGATTAGAGGCCTTAGGGTCGAAACGATCTTAACCTATTCTCAACTTTTAAATGGGTAAGAACCTTAACTTTCTTGATATGAAGTTTAAGGTTATGATATAATGTGCCCAGTGGGCCACTTTTGGTAAGCAGAACTGGCGCTGTGGGATGAACCAAACGTAATGTTACGGTGCCCAAATTAACAACTCATTCAGAAACCATGAAAGGCGTTGGTTGCTTAAAACAGCAGGACGGTGATCATGGAAGTCGAAATCCGCTAAGGAGTGTGTAACAACTCACCTGCCGAAGCAACTAGCCCTTAAAATGGATGGCGCTTAAGTTGTATACCTATACATTACCGCTAAAGTAGATGATTTATATTACTTGTAATATAAATTTTGAAACTTTAGTGAGTAGGAAGGTACAATGGTGTGCTTAGAAGTGTTTGGCGTAAGCCTGCATGGAGCCGTCATTGGTACAGATCTTGGTGGTAGTAGCAAATAATCGAATGAGACCTTGGAGGACTGAAGTGGAGAAGGGTTTCGTGTGAACAGTGGTTGATCACGAGTTAGTCGGTCCTAAGTTCAAGGCGAAAGCCGAAAATTTTCAAGTAAAAAAAAAGTAACTAAAATTTATATTTTGTCATAATTAAAAAACTTGAATAATTTTGAAACGAAAGGGAATACGGTTCCAATTCCGTAACCTGTTGAGTATCCGTTTGTTATTAAATATGGGCCTCGTGCTCATCCTGGCAACAGGAACGACCATAAAGAAGCCGTCGAGAGATATCGGAAGAGTTTTCTTTTCTGTTTTTATAGCCGTACTACCATGGAAGTCTTTCGCAGAGAGATATGGTAGATGGGCTAGAAGAGCATGACATATACTGTTGTGTCGATATTTTCTCCTCGGACCTTGAAAATTTATGGTGGGGACACGCAAACTTCTCAACAGGCCGTACCAATATCCGCAGCTGGTCTCCAAGGTGAAGAGTCTCTAGTCGATAGAATAATGTAGGTAAGGGAAGTCGGCAAATTAGATCCGTAACTTCGGGATAAGGATTGGCTCTGAAGATTGAGATAGTCGGGCTTGATTGGGAACTTGGGGAATCAATAACATGGTTTATGTGCTCGTTCTGGGTAAAAATAGAGTTTCTATCATTTATGGTAGTTTCTTGTTCCCGACTGGATAGTTTAGTTACGTTAGCCAATTGTGGAACTTCGTCGCGCGTCGTTGCTAAAATTTTTTAAGAATAGTACTAGTTGGGATGCAACCAGCTAGTTCGACGGACGACCTCCCTTTAAATTATAACGATTATCAAGTTAACAATCAATTCAGAACTGGCACGGACTTGGGGAATCCGACTGTCTAATTAAAACAAAGCATTGTGATGGCCAAGGCGCTGCTAGCGGGTGTTGACACAATGTGATTTCTGCCCCAGTGCCTCTGAATGTCAAAGTGAAGAAGATTCAAGTAAGACGCGGAAGTCAGGTGGTGAAGGAGGTAGGTCCAAACCTGGTGTACGGAGTGCACTATGACTCTCTTAGGTAGCACTGCCTCCGTCAGATCTAATTAGTGATCGCAGGAAACGGAAATTTCGAAGAGGTGGGGCTGGAAGTGAGTCCTGACTGTCCTGGGGGCCTAAAATTGTGGTGACTTTCACTACAGATTACTCCTGACGAATTCATGAGTGATCTTTTCGAAATGAACCTCAAGACAGCAATGTTTCTTGAGGCCTTCAAGAAAGGCGTCCGTGGTGAGCAAGCCATGGCCTGTGACTGGTGGGTCAGCGTCGGTCAATGTTGTGTTGGAGGGCGATGGCATGGCCATGCAAACTCTGCTCGATGTTGGCCGCTGCTACATCAAGTGGTTTTCATTCCGCTTGAGGAACTTTGACCCGGTTCTGAGCTGCTTCCGTTGCCTGGGCTTCGACCACAAGGTAGCGGACTGCAGGGCCAAGCACGATGTCTGTCGGCGCTGTGGTCAAGTGGGCCATCGGGTAGCTAAGTGTACCAATGCACTTAGTTGCCGGAATTGTGCTTTTAAAGGGCAGCCTTCGGAGCATCTTATGATGTCTCTGGCTTGCCCGATATATAGTGCGATTGTCGCGAGGGCCAACGCTAGACATTAATATGGCTAGCAAAGTCCTTCAGTTGAACTGCCAGCGGTCATATGCAGTTATGTGCGATGTGGGCGAAATGATGTGTGAGAGAGGCAGTGTAGTGGCCCTGCTGCAGGAGCCGTATGCAACCGATGGTTGCGTACGTGGCTTACCCGCGCGCATGCGCGTGTTCACTGACAGCAGGGCCAAGGCTGCGGTGGTGGTGAATGATGTTGGTATTGAATGCACTCTGATGTGTTCTACCGACTGGGGGGTGTGTGTGTGCCTTAATGGCAATTTTGGCAGGGTGTTAGTTGTGAGTGTGTATTGCGCGTTCGGGGAACCCCTCGAGCCGTATATAGCGTACATGGATGAGGTGCTACTACTGGCGAGTAGCGATCCGATCATCCTTGGTATTGATGCGAATGCGTCGTCCCCGTGTGGTTCAGTAAGATGCCCAGACACTCGTCTGGGTATCAGAACCACAGGCGGGGTGAAACGCTAGCCGAGTGGGCCGTGTCCCAAGATGTTCGGGTCGTTAATCAACCCAGCGTGTGGTATACCTTTGATGGTCCGAACGGGAAAAGTGACATTGACGTCACCCTTGTGAATGAAGCAGCAATGCGTGTGTTTCATTTTGAGTGGAGTGTTTTAGGTGGGGTAGGTATAAGTGATCACAATCCAATTGAGATTGTGTTTGCATATACTCCCACAACGAATGAAAGTGTTGGGGGTAATTCGTGGAGCACTTGTGGTGTGAATTGGGCCCAATATGGGCTGTTTATATGTGAGGCGGCAACGCAAGTTCCGCTTAGCACCTTCAGTGCAATGAGTGTTGACGAGCAGGTCATGTGTGTGAATAGGTGGATGACGGGTGTGAATGATAGCATGCTTCGGAGACACCGCAAGGTGAATCTTAAGCGTGTTAAGTGGTGGACGAGTGAGTTGAGTGCTAAGCGTAGGATACTTCGAACTCTGCGGAAACGTTTCCAAAGAGCGAGAATATCCAATGCCGATAGCGCTGCTCAGCTAAGGCGAGAGTATAGTAGGTGTATGAATGAGTACAAGGAAATGCTTGTACGTGTGAAAGAAGCGGAATGGCGTGATTTTGTAGATCGCAATAAGCATGATCCCTGGGGTCGTGTTTATCAAATAGCGAGAGGGAAAGGCAGGGAGCTTAGTTTAGGCAACTTACATGTCGGAGGCCTTCAGCTAACGGCATGGAAGGATTGTATGAATGCTTTGCTGAATGTGTTCTTCCCGCGAGAGGAGAGACAGGAGGCTCCACTACATGTGGAGCAACCTGTTGAACCGCTCCGAGAAGCTGAATTGGGGGCGGCTTTTAAGAGGTTAAAGTCGAGAAAGTCGCCCGGCATGGATGGTTTCACTGGGGAAATGTGTAAATGTGTTTGGAATTCGATTCCAGAGTATATGTATGCATTGTATGAAAGGTGTGTGAATGAGGGATACTTTCCCAGTGAATGGAAATGTGCAAAGATGGTAGTGCTCTTGAAGTCGCCCGATAAGATCAGGAGTAATCCTCGATCTTATCGGGGCATCAGTCTCCTTCCTGTGCTTGGAAAAGTGCTAGAAAGAGTCATGATAGAAAGGCTGCTTGAGTTAGTTGAAGACCAGATGTCTGATAGACAATATGGGCTTCACTAGAGGTAGATGTACGGAGGATGCATGGCATTATGTCAAGGACTCGGTGGGGTCCAGCAACTCCAGGTACGTCTTAGGCATTTTTGTAGATTTTAGGGGTGCGTTTGACCACCTTAGCTGGGCAAGTGTGTTAAGAAAATTGAGCGACTGTGGCTGCCGAGAGATGGCTCTATGGAAGAGCTACTTTTCTGGCAGGCGTGCGACAGCAATAGGAAAATGTGAGAGTGTCACTGTGGATGTGGTTCGTGGTTGTCCGCAAGGATCCATCTGTGGTCCATTTATATGGAACCTAATGATGGACTCCCTATTGCGGCAACTCGAATTGCGCTGCAAGTGTTGTGCGTATGCGGATGATCTGCTCATTTTGATTGAGGGGCAATCGCGCTCCGAGATTGAGGCAGGTGCTAGGGAGTGCTTGCGCATTGTTTGCGATTGGGGCGACAGTGTCGGCGTCGGTTTGGCAGCGGATAAGACGGTGGCAATGTTACTCAAGGGTAAATTGTCTGCCAGTCGGCCTCCAGTTGTCAGACTAAACGACGTTAGCTTAAAGTATGTGACTGAGGTTCGGTACCTTGGCATTACTTTCGGTGAGGGGATGTGCTTTATGCCGCATCTCACCGGTCTCAGGGCGCGGTTGTTTAGTGTGGTTGGACAGGTGCGTCGCATTTTGCGGAGTGATTGGGGCCTCAGCAGACGAGCTGTGCGTACCATATACAGCGGCCTATTTGTTGCATGTGCAGCATATGGGTCGTCTGTGTGGTATGAGGCAGCAAAGACTGTTGTGGGCAGAAAGAAAGTGCTGGCTTGCCAGCGTGTGATTCTTTTAGGTTGTCTGCCTGTGTGCCGCACTGTTTCTACGGAAGCTTTGCAGGTATTGCTTGGTGCAGCCCCTCTTGACTTGGAAGTCAGGCGTAGAGCCTTGATGTTCAAGATTAAGAGGCGGCTGCCATTGCTGCGGGATGAGTGGTTATTTGATAGGGACGTAAATAGCTTAGCAGTGGATAGCTGTAAGAAGTTATTGAAAGAGTGTGTTCTGTCTGACTGGCAGGTCAGATGGGATGCAAGTGTGAATGGGCGGGTGACTCGCGAATTTATTCGTGATGTCAAATTCACTGCAGACCGTCCAGACTTCAGATTTAATCTGAGTCTCGGATTCTTGTTGACTGGCCATGGTTCTCTCAATGCATTTTTGCATCCGAGAAGCCTGTGCGATAGTCCGGAATGCCGCTGCGGTTTGGCAGCGGAGACTGCCATGCATGTGTTGTGTGAATGCCCACTGTATAGCGATATACGTGTGATGGATGAGCTAGGGATTAGGCAGACTGGTGGTGGGTTTGACGTAAGTCAATCACTCTCCACTAGTACTTGTGTAGGTAATTTGAATGAGTTTGCCCGCATTGTATTTGCGAGACGGCGGATGAGCGTTCCTGGAGGCAGGAATGAATGATTGTGTGAATAATGTATGCATGAGGGGAATGGGAATGCTAGGTAGGCAGGCGTGAATCGGGATGTATGAATGTGGGGTTGCAATGAATCGGAGCGTATGTATGTTGTATGTTTATGTTTCCACCTGGGCCACCAACCCGTAACTGTTTGGAGTTAAAATTGGTAGTACCTTTGTGGTACGAAACCTGACCGGAGGTTTTCTGGTACCACGGGAACCAGGTGCCCGCGGACATATGTCCGTCCTGGTATTTGGTTGCGGCCCTTTCGGGAGTATCGTGGTGGCTGTGGTTTACCATCCAAATGCGGATAGAGTGGAGTGCTCGACGTGGAGTTGCGTAATACAACCGGTTGCCGTGATACCATAGATCGGAAGAGGTTTTAGATGGGCCTCGCTCCTCACACAGGAGGTTGAGCCAACCCAAACAGTTGGCTCTTCAATGTGTACCCGTGAATTGCTCCATGGGGGCGCTGATTCGACGCTTAAATTGAATTGTCTGTGCTGCGCACCGTGAGATAGAGCCAACATGGCAGGTGCTCACGTTAATCTACCAAATTCCATGTCCCTATCTACTCAGTTGCGAACGAACTTCCGAAGTGAGCAGACGTGCGTCCCGTGCGCTCCGTACGAAAATCGCGTAACACGATAAAAACAGTGCCGACAAAGACGGAATTTAGTGTGTCCCGTGCGGGAACCTAAACGCAATAATTTGGATAGAAAATAGTGACAGTGACACTTAGATTTTCCGAGAAATTTAATTTCTTTTGTGGAAAATTAATACCACGTGCGTGAAAAGTTCTAGTTCTAGTTCTAGTTCTAGTTCTAGTCCTAGTTCTTTCAGTGAATAGCAATAAAAGAAGAAGAAGAAAATAAGAAAGTTGAGAAAAGCTCACAGTTTTTGTCACGGACAAAAGCTTGTTAATTTGGACCTTACACTGAGTACACTGCTTGCCACAAGTGTACTGGTTGCACTGCTTGGGTTTTACTGCTTGCAGTATTTCTTCTGCGGTTGTTGTGATGAACAATAAAATGCGCGGAATGTCGAGTGTGTGTAGCGAGTCTGAAATGTCCATTTCAGAGGATCGCCCAAAAGTGAAAGAGAAAAGGAGCAGACGGGCGCGGAATAGGGCTGTATCGTCGCCCATCTTGGTTGCGAGCGACGATGCCTCCTCTGCCAAGCGGCTGGCTGTCTCCTTCATTGGAGCCAACGCCGATGGAGCAGCCGTCAACGATGTCGCCACTGGATCCGCCGCTGGAGCCGCCGCTGGAACCGCTGCTGGAACCGCCGCTGGAGTCGCCGATGGAGTTGCTGCTGCTACTGCCGCCCCTGCACCCGCTACGGTGGAGGCTATCGCCCGAATGAGCGGGCCTGCCTGTCCAGCTCCTGCTGGTAATTTTTTGTTGCTGCCAGTGTGGTGAAGGAAGGGTCTGATGCCGTATTGGCTCAGCTGGCGGGTGTAGACCAGACGGTGAGGTCCGCTGTGCTGCGCGCTGGAATGGCGCCGGAAGCGGCCATCGCCGTTTTGGAGGCAACTGCCCGGCTTGGCGAGCTGGTGACCGCGCTAGTTGTGCGAAACGCCGTTTTGGAGACGAAGGTTGCGTTGTGCCAACCAGCTGCTGCGCCCTTTACGGCCCCAAGTACGAGTGGTGCTGGCACCAGAGCTGTCTCCGGCGTTGCCCCGATTGCCGCACCTCGAAATGCTCCTGCAGCCAAGAAGCCCGTGGAAACGTGGTCGGCTGTGGTGACGAGCAAGGACCCGACAGTGTCGGGCAAGGAGATTGCCGATAAGGTAATGAGCCAAGTTGCTCCAGCTCTGGGCGTTAGGGTTCACGAAATCCGTGAATTGAAGCGCGGTGGCGCCGTCATTCGTACGCCGTCAAGAAGTGAAATCAAAAAAGTGGTGGCCAACGCGAAGTTCAACGAGGTCGGTCTGGAGGTTGAGCGCAACCGTGGAGTGAGGTCGAAAGTCACCGTGTTCGACGTGGACACAGCGATTCTACCGGAAGTCTTCATGGACGAGCTCTATGAGAACCACTTCAAGGAGGAGTTCTCGCCGTCGGCCTTCAAGAAGATGGTGCATATGGCGTCGAAGCCGTGGTCGGTCACTGACGGTGTCAGAATCAATCTGACACTAGAATGTGACGAAAAGGCGCAAGCGGTGCTTGATAAGACCGGACGGGTCTACATCAAGTGGTTTTCCTTCCGCTGTAGGTCGCTCGTCCGAACATACGCGTGTCATCGCTGTGTGGGATTCGACCACAAGGTTTCACAATGCCGATTGAAAAACGAAGTATGCCGCCAATGCGGGCAGACCGGCCATGTAGCGTTGAAATGTGCTAGCCCGGTGGACTGCCGAAACTGCCGTTTCAAGGGGCTTCCCTCCGGGCATTACATGCTGTCGGAGACGTGCCCAATATATGGTGCGGTCTTAGCAAGGGTGCAAGCTAGACATTAAAATGTTTAGCTTCATCCAAGCTAATTGTGGTCGAGGTCGAGCCGCTACCGTTGAGTTTGCAACTCGGGTGCGAGACTCCCGCCACATGTTCGCTTTGGTGCAGGAACCATACGTCGACAAAAGACACGGCATTACGGGCATTCCAGCCGGGATGCGTGTGTTTGCTGATCGGCGTTTGAAGGCTGCCATCTTTTTGGACGACCCGGATGCCATCTGTATGCCTATTGAGTCGCTCATCACGGACTTTGGCGTATGCGTGAGTGTCACTGGAAGATTTGGCTCAATCTTCCTGAGCTCCGTGTACTGCCAATACAACACTGATTTGGAACCGTACCTTGCGTATCTAGATGCCGTGCTACTACTGGCTGGTAGCAATCCGGTTATCTGTGGCTTGGATGCGAATGCAGTGTCCCCCTTGTGGTTCAGCAAATCGCTCGAGCGTGCTCGTGGCGACTTGAACCGCCGAAGGGGTGAGCTGCTGACCGAATGGATTCTAGAATCCCGAGCCGGCGTGCTAAATGAGGTCAGTAGTTTGTATACGTTCGATAATCACCGCGGACAGAGTGATATCGACGTCACGATTGCCAACGAAGCAGCGCTTATGTGGGCCGCATATGACTGGAGAGTGGACGAGTGGGACCTCAGTGACCACAACACGATTTGTGTTGAGGTGACGCGAGACCCCAGAGACACAGTTGAGAGCGATGCTCCTGTTCCGTCCTGGAACTTCTCCAATGCACGTTGGCAGTCGTTCCGTGGTGAGCTTGTATGCAAGCTTGAGGAATTCCCGCAGGACTACACGGAGATGTCCATTGATGACCAGGTGTCTGCAACGCGTGCACTGGTTCACAGTGTATGCGACCATGTATTTGGACGCAGGCAGCCGAGAGCCGTTCGGAAAGTGGTCTGGTGGAATGCCAACCTCAGTACGAAGCGCCGAGAGGTCAGGAGACTGAGGCGGCGGCTACAGAATGCTCGTCGTCGTGGCAGCGATGAAGCAGGGCGACTTGCTACCGACCTGCGGATCTCCGTGGGTCAGTACAAGAAGCTTATTCTGTCGGCAAAGGAGGACAACTGGCGTCGCTTCGTTGGAGATAATCGGGATGACCCCTGGGGGCATGTCTACAGGATTTGCCGACGTCACAAACGGAATTCCGAGCTGGGCTGCCTACGGGTAAATGGCGAGCCAGTCGTAACATGGCACGACTGTGCGAAAGTGCTCCTCCGTAACTTTTTCCCCGTTGCGGAGTCGAATGCACCGATTGCCATCCCAGATGTGCTTCCGCCCACACTCGACGAGTACGAAGTGAGTGCTTGTGTCGCCAGGCTACGGAGCAGACGCTCGCCTGGCATGGACGGCATCACTGGAGTGATCTGTAAAGAGGTTTGGCGTGCTATTCCGCAGCATCTTACAGCGTTGTATTCCCGCTGTTTAGCCGAAGGACATTTCCCTTCTGAGTGGAAACGCCCGCGCGTTGTGCCACTTCTCAAGGGGCCCGATAAGGACAGGAGCGATCCTGGCTCTTATCGTGGTATATGTCTGCTACCAGTCTTTGGTAAGGTGCTCGAGGGTATCATGGTCAGCCGAATGAAGGACATGCTCCCGGAGGGCTGCAGATGGCAATTTGGATTTCAACCTGGACGCTGTGTGGAGGATGCCTGGAGACACGTGAAGAGTACTGTCGACGCCAGCCCGGCAAGATATGTACTCGGAATCTTCGTGGATTTCAAAGGAGCATTTGACCACGTGGAGTGGGATGCTGTGCTACGCCGGCTGATCGACTCAGGCTGCCGAGAAGCCAGCTTGTGGCGAAGCTTCTTCTCTGGCAGGAGTGCGTGCATCGTCAGCAGATACGAGGAAGCATCTGTGCTGGTGACCAGAGGTTGCCCACAGGGTTCCATCAGTGGTCCATTCATTTGGAACCTCATGATGGACGTGCTTCTTCGGCGCTTGGAGCCTTTGTGCAAACTGAGCGCGTATGCAGACGACTTGCTGCTTCTCGTTGAGGGAAACTCCCGAAACGATCTGGAGTCGAAAGGAGCGGAGTACATGTCCATCGTAGGAGCTTGGGGAACAGAGGTAGGCGTGTCCGTCTCCACCAGTAAGACGGCTGTCATGTTGCTGAAAGGCCAATTATCGGCTAATAGGCGGCCTGGGGTACGGTTTGCTGGAGCAAGCTTGCCCTACGCTGACAAATACCGGTATCTGGGCATCACGGTCGGCGAGCGGTTGAATTTCAACCCGCATATCGCGTCTTTACGTGATCGGCTGAGCGGAGTCGTTGGTGTTTTGGCACGCGTACTACGGGTCGACTGGGGGATCAGTCCCCGTGCCAAGCGGACCATTTACACTGGACTCATGGTGCCTTGTGCGCTATTTGGTGCCTCAGTGTGGTATGCCACGGCGATGAGACTAGTAAGGGCCAGGAGGCACCTATTGTCCTGCCAAAGGCGCATCCTTCTTGGATACCTACCGGTGTGCCGTACAGTGTCCACTGTGGCACTGCAAGTTCTTGCTGGTGTTCCCCCGTTTGATCTGGCTGCCAAGAAATTGGCAATTAGTTTCAAACTCAAGCGCGATCACCCGCTGGAGGAGAGCGACTGGCTGTTTGGTCAAGATCTGTCGGGTCTTAATCACAAGCAGAAGATGGCGATGCTGGACGACCGTATGCTGCAGGAGTGGCAAAGCAGATGGGATAATGGTGATGAACCCGGCCGGGTGACTCATCTTTTTATCCCGGATGCTGGGTTCGTCTTCAGCAGGCGAGACTTCGGTTTCAGCCTACGTGCTGGATTCCTGCTGACAGGCCATGGATCGCTGAATGCATTTCTGCATGAGAGACGTCTAAGCGGAACGCCTGCATGTCTATGCGGTGCGGATAGCGAAGATGCGCTGCACGTTCTGTGTGTATGCCCCATATATGCAGATTTGCGTCACCTCGATGGACTTGGGATCGAATACCTGCATGGCGTCTGGAGGGTTTCTGGAGCGGTGGCGACACAGGAGAGGATGCAGCTATTGCAAACATTTGCCGATGCCGTGTTCACAAGGCGTCGGCAATTGTTGTACCAGGAGGCGACGAATGGGCCGGCAGTCCCGAGCTGAATGGCTAAAACTGCATCACCCGTGTGGTTGGCGGGTCTTAGAATTCCTCCACAGCTTCCTGCTTGTCGTATGAGGCGACTAAACGGATAATTTCTTTTTGGGCTGTCAGTCCCGAGCTGAAAAGCTAAAACTGGCCTCACCCGTGTGGATGACGGGTCTTAGAATTTCACCACAGTGGACCTCCACTTATCGTACGAAGCGATTCTCGAGGTGCGTCACCAACGCTAACTGTTTGGAGTTAAATTGGTAGTACCCTTGTGGTACGAAACCTGACCGGAGGTCTTCTGGTACCACGGGAGCCAGGTGCCCGCGGACTTTTGTCCGTCCTGGCACGGGTTGTGGCCCTTCGGGAGCATCGTGGTGGCTGTGGTTTATATCCAAATGCGGAGAGAGCGGAGTGCTCGACGTGGAGTTGCGTAATACAACCGGTTGCCGTGAACCACAGATCGGCAGAGGTTTTAGGTGGGCCTCGCTCCCCACACAGGAGGAAGTGTCCAGTCCAAACAACTGGCTCTTCAAATGTGTACCTGCGGTGAATTCCAAGGGGGCGCTGATCATGCTTAAATTGATCCCTGTGCTCGGGCACCGTGTGATAAGTCACTTGTGACAGGTGCACACGTAAAACACCGGAATTTATGTCCCTATCTACTATCTAGCGAAACCACAGCCAAGGGAACGGGCTTGGAATAATTAGCGGGGAAAGAAGACCCTTTTGAGCTTGACTCTAATCTGGCAGTGTAAGGAGACATAAGAGGTGTAGAATAAGTGGGAGATATTAAATTTCGGTTTAGTATCGACAATGAAATACCACTACTCTTATTGTTTCCTTACTTACTTGATTAAATGGAACGTGTATCATTTCCTAGCCATTATACGGATATATTTATTATATCTTATGGTATTTGGGTTTTGATGCAAGCTTCTTGATCAAAGTATCACGAGTTTGTTATATAATCGCAAACAAATTCATTAATGAGAGAGTGCATTTATGTGTTCTTAAATTAAAAATTTGGTATAACTCCAATTACTCAGGTATGATCCAATTCAAGGACATTGCCAGGTAGGGAGTTTGACTGGGGCGGTACATCTCTCAAATAATAACGGAGGTGTCCCAAGGCCAGCTCAGTGCGGACAGAAACCACACATAGAGCAAAAGGGCAAATGCTGACTTGATCTCGGTGTTCAGTACACACAGGGACAGCAAAAGCTCGGCCTATCGATCCTTTTGGTTTAAAGAGTTTTTAACAAGAGGTGTCAGAAAAGTTACCATAGGGATAACTGGCTTGTGGCGGCCAAGCGTTCATAGCGACGTCGCTTTTTGATCCTTCGATGTCGGCTCTTCCTATCATTGTGAAGCAAAATTCACCAAGCGTTGGATTGTTCACCCATGCAAGGGAACGTGAGCTGGGTTTAGACCGTCGTGAGACAGGTTAGTTTTACCCTACTAATGACAAAACGTTGTTGCGACAGCATTCCTGCGTAGTACGAGAGGAACCGCAGGTACGGACCAATGGCACAATACTTGTTCGAGCGAACAGTGGTATGACGCTACGTCCGTTGGATTATGCCTGAACGCCTCTAAGGTCGTATCCGTGCTGGACTGCAATGATAAATAAGGGGCAATTTGCATTGTATGGCTTCTAAACCATTAAAAGTTTATTATTCATTTAATAGACGACGATGGATGTGATGCCAATGTTACATATAACATAGTAAATTGGGAGGATCTTCGATCACCTGGTGCCGCGCTAGTTATATATTAAAACATTATTTAATACAATGACAAAGCCTTGAATCAATTGTAAACGACTTTTATAACAGGCAAGGTGTTGTAAGTGGTTGAGCAGCTGCCATACTGCGATCCACTGAAGCTTATCCTTTGCTTGACGATTCGATAAAATATATATGTTTAAGGCATATATAAAAAAATATTATATATATATATATATATATATAAATATGCAAAATTGTATGCATAATTATTAATTATGTGTTATACAATTACGCATATAAGAAGAAAATTTATATAATATATAATATATTATATATATATATAAATAAATAATATATCTATGTGTACAAAATATACTTGTGTATTTTAAAATATGCATTTATTTAGTATGCGTTAGTTATATATATATTTATTTGGTAGCAAAAGGAACGCCATTATATTAGTGGCGAAAATTAATAATATGCATAGTAAGTATATCTATGTATACAAAATACTTGCATATTTTATATATGCATTTATTTATTATGCGTTGGTTATATATATTTTATTTGGGTAGCAAAAGGAACGCCATTATATTAGTGGCGAAAATTAAGAATATGCATAGTATATCTATGTGTACAAAATACTTGCGTATTTTATATATGCATTTATTTATAATGCGTTGGTTATATATATTTATTTGGTAGCAAAAGGAACGTCATCATATTAGTGGCGAAAATTAAGAATATGCAAAGGTATAACTATGTGTACAAAATACTTGCGTATTTTAATATGCATTTATTTAGTATGCGTTAGTTATATATATTTATTTGGTAGCAAAAGGAACGCCATTATATTAGTGGCGAAAATTAAGAATATGCATAGTATATATCTATGTATACAAAATACTTGCATATTTTATATATGCATTTATTTATATGCGTTGGTTTATATATATTTATTTGGTAGCAAAAGGAACGCCATTATATTAGTGGCGAAAATTAAGAATATGCATAGTATATCTATGTGTACAAAATACTTGCGTATTTTATATATATGCATTTATTTATTATGCGTTGGTTATATATATTTTATTTGGTAGCAAAAAGGAACGCCATCATATTAGTGGCGAAAATTAAGAATATGCAAAGGTATAATATGTGTACAAAATACTTGTATATTTTAAATATGCATTTATTTAGTATGCGTTAGTTGTATATACTTTATTTGGTAGCAAAAGGAACGCCATCATATTAGTGGCGAAAATTAAGAATATGCATAGTATATCTATGTGTACAAAATACTTGTGTATTTTATATATGCATTTATTTATTATGCGTTGGTTATATATATTTATTTGGTAGCAAAAGGAACGCCATTATATTAGTGGCGAAAATTAGAATATGCATAGTATATCTATATGTGTACAAAATACTTGCGTATTTAATATATGCATTTATTTATTATGCGTTGGTTATATATATTTATTTGGTAGCAAAAGGAACGCATATGATATTAGTGGCGACTAAGAATAGATAGTGAGTTCTATGTGTACAAAAATTTTCTTGTAATATATTTTAAATATGCATTTATTTAAAAGCGTTAGTTATATATATTTTATTATAGCCAGTTTATTATATTAGTGAGAAATTAAAAATATGCATGGTATATCTATGTGTAGAAAATACTTGTGTATTTTAAATATACATTTATTTGAATAGAGATGAGTTCATGTACGCATATTACATGAATTTGGTAGCCAGAAGGACGCCATCATATTAGTGGCGAAAATTAAAAATATGCATGATATAAAAAAAACTATATATACATTTATGTATGTATCTATATGAACAGAATACTTGCGTATTTTAAGTATGCATTTATTTGATACACAATTATGTGTTGGTAGCAAAATTGAACGCATCATATTAGTATGAGGTTAAGACATGAGATATGAGTTCAACTTGACAAAAAATTTCAACATATGAAAATTGAAGAAAAAACTTTTTAAATATCATTTTATACTGTTTATTAATATAATGAGATAAGATTTTGAATTTAACTTGAGAAAAAGATTTTTTGGACTTGGTGAATTTTTTATTGAACTGCAGCCATATGATATGAGGTTCTACCGAGAGATGAGTTCAACTTTGACAAAAAATTTCAACATATGAAAATTGAAGAAAAAACTTTTTAAATATCATTTTATACTGTTTATTAATATAATGAGATACAATTTTGAATTTAACTTGAGAAAAAAATTTTTTGGACTTGGTGAATTTTTTATTGAATTGCAGCCATATGATATGAGGTTCTACCGAGAGATGAGTTCAACTATGACAAAAAATTTCAACATATGAAAATTGAAGAAAAAACTTTTTAAATATCATTTTATACAGTTTATTAATATAATGAGATAAGATTTTGAATTTAACTTGAGAAAAAGATTTTTTTTGGACTTGGTGAATTTTTTATTGAACTGCAGCCATATGATATGAGGTTCTACCGAGAGATGAGTTCAACTTTGACAAAAAATTTCAACATATGAAAATTGAAGAAAAAAACTTTTTAATTATCATTTTATACAGTTTATTAATATAATGAGATAAGATTTTGAATTTAACTTGAGAAAAAAATTTTTTGGACTTGGTGAATTTTTTATTGAACTTCAGCCATATGATATGAGGTTCTACCGAGATATGAGTTCAACTTTGACAAAAAAATTTCAACATATGAAAATTGAAGAAAAAACTTTTTAAATATCATTTTATACAGTTTATTAATATAATGAGATAAGATTTTGAATTTAACTTGAGAAAAAAATTTTTTGGACTTGGTGAATTTTTTATTGAACTGCAGCCATATGATATGAGGTTCTACCGAGATATGAGTTCAACTTTGACAAAAAATTTCAACATATGAAAATTGAAGAAAAACTTTTTATATATCATTTTATACAGTTTTTTAATAAAATGAATTAAGATTTTGAATTTAACTTGAGAAAAAAATTTTTTGGACTTGGTGAATTTTTTATTGAACTGCAGCCATATGATATGAGGTTCTACCGAGATATGAGTTCAACTTTGACAAAAATTTCAACATATGAAAATTGAAGAAAAAACTTTTTGATATAGCATTTTATACTGTTTATAGTATAATGAGATAAGATTTTTAATTTAACTTGAGATAAAAAAGTTTGGACTTGGTGAATTTTTTATTGAACTGCAGCCATATGATATGAGGTTCTACCGAGATATGAGTTCAACTTAGACAAAAATTTCAAATGAAAATTGTAGAAAACGTTTTATATATCATTTATATAGGTTTTTTGATAAAATGAGATACAGGAATTTCATATGAGAAAAAAATTTCACAAGTGAAGCCATATATATGTCTAAGTGATGTATATGAGAACTGGACAAAAATGCCGGCATAAGTCATATATAATAATATATGAAAAATAATCATATAGAAGGCAATATGATTAAAAAAGTTAAAAATAATGAAGTTTTACTGTTGCATTATTAAATTAGTGCAACATAAAGATACATTAGGTGGTATATACTTAGTAAAATGAGCTGGTTGTAGAAAACGTGTCACAAAACCTATATAGGGGTGGTGATGTCGAGCAGGGCATGTCATATGAGAAAAATTTCACAAGTGAAATATATATGACTATGTATATGGAGTGAGTCTTGCCGGCATAAGTCATATATAAATAATATATGAAAATAATCATATAGAAGGCAATATGATTAAAAAAGTTAAAAATAATGAAGTTTTACTGTTGTATTATTAAATTAGTGCAACATAAAGATACATTAGGTGGTAATACTAGTAAAATGAGCTGGTTGTAGAAAACGTGTCACAAAACCTATATAGGGGTGGTGAGGTCGAGCAGGCATGTCATATGAGAAAAATTTCACAAGTGAAAATATATATGACTATGTATATGGAGTGAGTCTTGCCGGCATAAGTCATATATAAATAATATATGAAAATAATCATATAGAAGGCAATATGATTAAAAAAGTTAAAAATAATGAAGTTTTACTGTTGCATTATTAAATTAGTGCAACATAAAGATACATTAGGTGGTATACTTTAGTAAAATGAGCTGGTTGTAGAAAACGTGTCACAAAACCTATATAGGGGTGGTGATGTCGAGCAGGCATGTCATATGAGAAAAATTTCACAAGTGAAATATATATGACTATGTATATGGAGTGAGTCTTGCCGGCATAAGTCATATATAAATATATATATGAAAATAATCATATAGAAGGCAATATGATTAAAAAAGTTAAAAATAATGAAGTTTTACTGTTGTATTATTAAATTAGTGCAACATAAGAGATACGTTAGATGGTATACCTTAGTAAAAATAAGAGCATTGTAGAAAACGTGTCACAAAACCTATAGGGGTGGTGATGTGAGCAGGCATGTCATATGAGAAAATTTCACAAGTGAATATATATGACTATTTAGGCATGCATATATGAGGCAAAAAATTTCACAAGTGAATATATGACTATGTATATGGAGTGAGTATTGCCGGCATAAGTCATATATAAACAAAAAGATACGTTAGATGGTAATACTAATAAATATCATATAGAAGGCATATGATTAAAAACTGTGTCACCAACCCGTTTATGTATACATAAAAATAAGAGCGATTGTAGAAAACGTGTCCAAAACCTTACATTTTTTTTTTCGTCAATAATTATTTATTTAAATCTGTCGGTACGGACAATAATTAATTTTTTTTGAGGCAGCCTTGAGTCGATCGAAATTCTCACAAAGAGATGGGTTGGTAGGGTTCTGGAGGGCTAATCATCAGTCCTCGCATGGGCAGGTCGAGGGGTGTTGTTTCTTTTAAGTCTTCTGACGTTTGGCTGTTGTCAAGATGTTCATGGCCAATGTGTTTTGGGTGGTTATGGAGCCTGTTGATGTAATTCGTGCTCACTTTTCGAATTTCATCTCTACCCAGGAACCCTGAGTACCTCGTGGATGGTGCTGTTGTCATGGTAAGGATGAGCGTTCGAGACCATTCTCAGAGCCTTGTTCTGCAGCCTTTGGATGTTCCTGCAGTTTGATTGCAGGCAGTGGCCCCACAGCTGGATGCCATAAGTCCAGATTGGCTTAATGATGGTTTTGTAGACAAGCAGTTTAAGTTTGCTTTTAAGCTTCGAGCGTCTTCCAATGAGTCCATTGGAATTGCTTCAGCTCCTCTTCAGCCTGCTTTCTCTTCTTAGGATGTGTGTGCGCCGCCATGTTAACCGCCTGTCGACGCGTATGCCAGGTATTTGGCGTGGGATTTTCGGGAATATATTCCCCATTGAGACTGACAGGCGGGCAATTGCCGTTGCGGAGTGCAAATGTGGTTTGCGTGACTTCTCAGGGTTACGAGATGTTCCACCTCCGCAGCCAGGGCTCGATGTGTTTAGCTGATTTTGAATTATTTCCGACGCATCCTGTGGGTTCCTGCTGTGGGCAAGAAGGCTGTGTCATCAGCGTATGTGGCAAACAATAGGTTTCTCGTTGAAAATGTAGGCATGTCCGCTGTGTCACACGTGTAACATTACAGAGGCCTAGGACGCACTGTGCGTACACCGGCTTCGATACCTTTTGTGTAGATCGCGCATCTACCGCATCTGAACATAAAAGCTTCTAGTTTCGAGAAGTAATGATTGCAGAAATGCGTAATGAGGTTGAGGCAGGTTTCTCTTAAGCTTAAGCAGTAGCCCTGGGTGCCAACTCTGTCGAAAGCTTGCTTTCACGTCAAGCATTACGGCGCAGCAGTAGTTCTTCTCCTCGAATGCTCCAGTATCACTTTGACTAAACAGGTGGCATTGTTCCGGGGTGGAGTCGAAGAAACGCCTGAAGCCCAACTGGTGATCCGGAATCACACCCAGCTTCTTCCATCACTGGCAATACTCTGCGCAAAAATTACTCTTTCGAGAGTATCTTTGAGAGTATCGACAGAAACTATCGGACGGATAAGAGCCAAGATTGGCTCAGGTTTTGCCAGTTTTGGGTATCTAAGATTACCTGCTGCTACGTGTTCCAGATGGTTGGAAAATGTCAGCTGAAAGACCTGCTGTATATGTTGGCGAGGAGTTGTAGGCAGGAGAGGGGGAAGAAGCTTAACAGCCAGTGCTTCAATGCCATCAGCGCCCGGCGATTTATTCGTCTTGAGTCCCTCGATCTCAAGTTTGACCTCATCCACCGAGACCATAGCTAGCTCTTCTTGGTTGTTGTTGTTTTCATCTAATAGTTGTAGGGCACACGTTGCGTAGCTGAGATATCCAGGTCGGTGCATCTTATTATCGGCTTGAAGGCTTCGCTGAGGTGCTCCACAAAAGCTTCAGCTCGTTCTTTGCTCTGTGCGGGCACCAGGCGCCACTAGCACGCTGGACTGGAGCACTCTCTTAGTTAGTAGTCGTTTTATATGACGAGTGACCTGCCAAAGGTTGTGCTGTGGGTCTCCAGGCTCAACATTGGCCAGGAACTCTTCAAACGAGCTCTGCCTGAGCTTTTAGGAGCTTATCCTTAAGCTGCTTTGCGGCTCTGTTAAATACCCTTTTATCTCTAGGATTTCTGGATAGGACGCCATACTCGTCGCAAACCGTCTCTTCTCAGCTACTAGCGAGGCGATCTCTGAAGACCAAAGGTGTAGGACCCTCGTTGGTAGTCTGGGAGAGATTGGGTTCTGGGGGAAGCATGTGCTGCTGCGTTGTGCATGTGTTGCGTGAGCTGCGTTGATGGCGTTGTTCACTTGCTCGGTGGTGGTAAGATCTTGCACTGGGTTGACATTTTCTCGTTAGCCAGGCTTTGTAGGATTGCAGTCTCGTGCTCTTCTTGATCATCCTGGGATGTGCAGCTTTTCTCAGTGCAGGGAGGTTCAGCCGCAGTTCCACTGCGCTGTGGTCGAGAAAAGGTCCGCGTTAGAAAGACAACGAGACTTTTGGCACTATCAAGAATCCTTTGGGAGAGGGCCATGTCCAGGGTGTCGGAATTTTTGGTCGGATCTGTTTGGCAGTAGGTGGGCTCTCCTTGTGTGTGTGGCATACGATGCTCCTGCGCTGGATGCACCTAAGTAGT
>NW_026263479.1:0-20997 GCF_009650485.2 Drosophila albomicans | reverse complement strand
CGTCATACCACTGTTCGCTCGAACAAGTATTGTGCCATTGGTCCGTACCTGCGGTTCCTCTCGTACTACGCAGGAATGCTGTCGCAACAACGTTTTGTCATTAGTAGGGTAAAACTAACCTGTCTCACGACGGTCTAAACCCAGCTCACGTTCCCTTGCATGGGTGAACAATCCAACGCTTGGTGAATTTTGCTTCACAATGATAGGAAGAGCCGACATCGAAGGATCAAAAAGCGACGTCGCTATGAACGCTTGGCCGCCACAAGCCAGTTATCCCTATGGTAACTTTTCTGACACCTCTTGTTAAAAACTCTTTAAACCAAAAGGATCGATAGGCCGAGCTTTTGCTGTCCCTGTGTGTACTGAACACCGAGATCAAGTCAGCATTTGCCCTTTTGCTCTATGTGTGGTTTTCTGTCCGCACTGAGCTGGCCTTGGGACACCTCCGTTATTATTTGAGAGATGTACCGCCCCAGTCAAACTCCCTACCTGGCAATGTCCTTGAATTGGATCATACCTGAGTAATTGGAGTTATACCAAATTTTTAATTTAAGAACACATAAATGCACTCTCTCATTAATGAATTTGTTTGCGATTATATAACAAACTCGTGATACTTTGATCAAGAAGCTTGCATCAAAACCCAATACCATAAGATATAATAAATATATCCGTATAATGGCTAGGAAATGATACACGTTCCATTTAATCAAGTAAGTAAGGAAACAATAAGAGTAGTGGTATTTCATTGTCGATACTAAACCGAAATTTAATATCTCCCACTTATTCTACACCTCTTATGTCTCCTTACACTGCCAGATTAGAGTCAGCCGTTCCCGCCTTGCAAAAGGGTCTTCTTTCCCCGCTAATTATTCCAAGCCCGTTCCCTTGGCTGTGGTTTCGCTAGATAGTAGATAGGGACATAAATAAGATTCCGGTGTTTTACGTGTGCACCTGTCACAAGTGACTTATCACACGGTGCCCGAGCACAGGGATCAATTTAAGCATGATCAGCGCCCCTTGGAATCCACCGCAGGTACACATTTGAAGAGCCAGTTGTTTGGACTGGACACTTCCTCCTGTGTGGGGAGCGAGGCCCACCTAAAACCTCTGCCGATCTGTGGTTCACGGCAACCGGTTGTATTACGCAACTCCACGTCGAGCACTCCGCTCTCTCCGCATTTGGATATAAACCACAGCCACCACGATGCTCCCGAAGGGCCACAACCCGTGCCAGGACGGACAAAAGTCCGCGGGCACCTGGCTCCCGTGGTACCAGAAGACCTCCGGTCAGGTTTCGTACCACAAGGGTACTACCAATTTAACTCCAAACAGTTAGCGTTGGTGACGCACCTCGAGAATCGCTTCGTACGATAAGTGGAGGTCCACTGTGGTGAAATTCTAAGACCGTCATCCACACGGGTGAGTCAGTTTAGCTATAAGCTCGGGACTGACGGCCCAGCTACCCCGTTTAGTCGTCTCGTACGACAAGCAGAGGTGCACTGTGGTGGAATTCTAAGACCCGCCAACCACACAGGTGAGGCCAGTTTTAGCTTTCAGCTCGGGACTGACAGCCCACAAGGAAATTATCCTTTTAGTCGCCTCATACGACAAGCAGGGATAAGCTATGGAGGAATTTTAAGACCCGCCAACCACACGGGTGAGACAGTTTTAGCCACTCAGCTCGGGACTGCCGGCCCATTCGTCGCCTCCTGGTACAACAATTGCCGACGCCTTGCGAACACGGCATCGGCAAACGTTTGCAATAGCTGCATCCTCTCTTGTGTCGCAACCGCTCCAGAAACTCTCCAGACGCCATGCAGGTATTCGATCCCAAGTCCATCGAGGTGACGCAAATCTGCATATATGGGGCATACACACAGAACGTGCAGCGCATCTTCGCTATCCGCACCGCATAGACATGCAGGCGTTCCGCTTAGACGTCTCTCATGCAGAAATGCATTCAGCGATCCATGGCCTGTCAGCAGGAATCCAGCACGTAGGCTGAAACCGAAGTCTCGCCTGCTGAAGACGAACCCAGCATCCGGGATAAAAAGATGAGTCACCCGGCCGGGTTCATCACCATTTTCCCATCTGCTTTGCCACTCCTGCAGCATACGGTCGTCCAGCATCGCCATCTTCTGCTTGTTATTAAGACCCGACAGATCTTGACCAAACAGCCAGTCGCTCTCCTCCAGCGGGTGATCGCGCTTGAGTTTGAAACTAATTGCCAATTTCTTGGCAGCCAGATCAAACGGGGGAACACCAGCAAGAACTTGCAGTGCCACAGTGGACACTGTACGGCACACCGGTAGGAATCCAAGAAGGATGCGCCTTTGGCAGGACAGTAGGTGCATCCTGGCCCTTACTCGTCTCATCGCCGTGGCATACCATACTGAGGCACCAAATAGCGCACAAGGCACCATGAGTCCAGTGTAAATGGTCCGCTTGGCACGGGGACTGATCCCCCAGTCGACCCGTAGTACGCGTGCCAAAACACCAACGACTCCGCTAAGCCGATCACGTAAAGACGCGATATGCGGGTTGAAATTCAACCGCTCGCCGACCGTGATGCCCAGATACCGGTATTTGTCAACGTAGGGCAGGCTTGCTCCAGCAAACCGTACCCCCGGATGCCTATTAGCCGATAATTGGCCTTTCAGCAACATGACAGCCGTCTTACTGGTGGAGACGGACACGCCTACCTCTGTTCCCCAAGCTCCTACGATGGACATGTACTCCGCTCCTTTCGACTCCAGATCGTTTCGGGAGTTTCCCTCAACGAGAAGTAGCAAGTCGTCTGCATACGCGCTCAGTTTGCACAAAGGCTCCAAGCGCCGAAGAAGCACATCCATCATGAGGTTCCAAATGAATGGACCACTGATGGAGCCCTGTGGGCAACCTCTGGTCACCAGCACAGATGCTTCCTCGTATCTGCTGACGATGCACGCACTCCTGCCAGAGAAGAAGCTTCGCCACAAGCTGGCTTCTCGGCAGCCTGAGTCGATCAGCCGGCGTAGCACAGCATCCCACTCCACGTGGTCAAATGCTCCTTTGAAATCCACGAAGATTCCGAGTACATATCTTGCCGGGCTGGCGTCGACAGTACTCTTCACGTGTCTCCAGGCATCCTCCACACAGCGTCCAGGTTGAAATCCAAATTGCCATCTGCAGCCCTCCGGGAGCATGTCCTTCATTCGGCTGACCATGATACCCTCGAGCACCTTACCAAAGACTGGTAGCAGACATATACCACGATAAGAGCCAGGATCGCTCCTGTCCTTATCGGGCCCCTTGAGAAGTGGCACAACGCGCGGGCGTTTCCACTCAGAAGGGAAATGTCCTTCGGCTAAACAGCGGGAATACAACGCTGTAAGATGCTGCGGAATAGCACGCCAAACCTCTTTACAGATCACTCCAGTGATGCCGTCCATGCCAGGCGAGCGTCTGCTCCGTAGCCTGGCGACACAAGCACTCACTTCGTACTCGTCGAGTGTGGGCGGAAGCACATCTGGGATGGCAATCGGTGCATTCGACTCCGCAACGGGGAAAAAGTTACGGAGGAGCACTTTCGCACAGTCGTGCCATGTTACGACTGGCTCGCCATTTACCCGTAGGCAGCCCAGCTCGGAATTCCGTTTGTGACGTCGGCAAATCCTGTAGACATGCCCCCAGGGGTCATCCCGATTATCTCCAACGAAGCGACGCCAGTTGTCCTCCTTTGCCGACAGAATAAGCTTCTTGTACTGACCCACGGAGATCCGCAGGTCGGTAGCAAGTCGCCCTGCTTCATCGCTGCCACGACGACGAGCATTCTGTAGCCGCCGCCTCAGTCTCCTGACCTCTCGGCGCTTCGTACTGAGGTTGGCATTCCACCAGACCACTTTCCGAACGGCTCTCGGCTGCCTGCGTCCAAATACATGGTCGCATACACTGTGCACCAGTGCACGCGTTGCAGACACCTGGTCATCAATGGACATCTCCGTGTAGTCCTGCGGGAATTCCTCAAGCTTGCATACAAGCTCACCACGGAACGACTGCCAACGTGCATTGGAGAAGTTCCAGGACGGAACAGGAGCATCGCTCTCAACTGTGTCTCTGGGGTCTCGCGTCACCTCAACACAAATCGTGTTGTGGTCACTGAGGTCCCACTCGTCCACTCTCCAGTCATATGCGGCCCACATAAGCGCTGCTTCGTTGGCAATCGTGACGTCGATATCACTCTGTCCGCGGTGATTATCGAACGTATACAAACTACTGACCTCATTTAGCACGCCGGCTCGGGATTCTAGAATCCATTCGGTCAGCAGCTCACCCCTTCGGCGGTTCAAGTCGCCACGAGCACGCTCGAGCGATTTGCTGAACCACAAGGGGGACACTGCATTCGCATCCAAGCCACAGATAACCGGATTGCTACCAGCCAGTAGTAGCACGGCATCTAGATACGCAAGGTACGGTTCCAAATCAGTGTTGTATTGGCAGTACACGGAGCTCAGGAAGATTGAGCCAAATCTTCCAGTGACACTCACGCATACGCCAAAGTCCGTGATGAGCGACTCAATAGGCATACAGATGGCATCCGGGTCGTCCAAAAAGATGGCAGCCTTCAAACGCCGATCAGCAAACACACGCATCCCGGCTGGAATGCCCGTAATGCCGTGTCTTTTGTCGACGTATGGTTCCTGCACCAAAGCGAACATGTGGCGGGAGTCTCGCACCCGAGTTGCAAACTCAACGGTAGCGGCTCGACCTCGACCACAATTAGCTTGGATGAAGCTAAACATTTTAATGTCTAGCTTGCACCCTTGCTAAGACCGCACCATATATTGGGCACGTCTCCGACAGCATGTAATGCCCGGAGGGAAGCCCCTTGAAACGGCAGTTTCGGCAGTCCACCGGGCTAGCACATTTCAACGCTACATGGCCGGTCTGCCCGCATTGGCGGCATACTTCGTTTTTCAATCGGCATTGTGAAACCTTGTGGTCGAATCCCACACAGCGATGACACGCGTATGTTCGGACGAGCGACCTACAGCGGAAGGAAAACCACTTGATGTAGACCCGTCCGGTCTTATCAAGCACCGCTTGCGCCTTTTCGTCACATTCTAGTGTCAGATTGATTCTGACACCGTCAGTGACCGACCACGGCTTCGACGCCATATGCACCATCTTCTTGAAGGCCGACGGCGAGAACTCCTCCTTGAAGTGGTTCTCATAGAGCTCGTCCATGAAGACTTCCGGTAGAATCGCTGTGTCCACGTCGAACACGGTGACTTTCGACCTCACTCCACGGTTGCGCTCAACC
Organism: Drosophila albomicans; assembly: GCF_009650485.2. Classification (NCBI taxonomy): domain Eukaryota; kingdom Metazoa; phylum Arthropoda; class Insecta; order Diptera; family Drosophilidae; genus Drosophila; species Drosophila albomicans. Next base: position 15,692 of record NW_026263479.1, on the reverse strand, counting down.
TCCAGACCGACCTCGTTGAACTTCGCGTTGGCCACCACTTTTTTTGATTTCACTTCTTGACGGCGTACGAATGACGGCGCCACCGCGCTTCAATTCACGGATTTCGTGAACCCTAACGCCCAGAGCTGGAGCAACTTGGCTCATTACCTTATCGGCAATCTCCTTGCCCGACACTGTCGGGTCCTTGCTCGTCACCACAGCCGACCACGTTTCCACGGGCTTCTTGGCTGCAGGAGCATTTCGAGGTGCGGCAATCGGGGCAACGCCGGAGACAGCTCTGGTGCCAGCACCACTCGTACTTGGGGCCGTAAAGGGCGCAGCAGCTGGTTGGCACAACGCAACCTTCGTCTCCAAAACGGCGTTTCGCACAACTAGCGCGGTCACCAGCTCGCCAAGCCGGGCAGTTGCCTCCAAAACGGCGATGGCCGCTTCCGGCGCCATTCCAGCGCGCAGCACAGCGGACCTCACCGTCTGGTCTACACCCGCCAGCTGAGCCAATACGGCATCAGACCCTTCCTTCACCACACTGGCAGCAACAAAATTACCAGCAGGAGCTGGACAGGCAGGCCCGCTCATTCGGGCGATAGCCTCCACCGTAGCGGGTGCAGGGGCGGCAGTAGCAGCAGCAACTCCATCGGCGACTCCAGCGGCGGTTCCAGCAGCGGTTCCAGCGGCGGCTCCAGCGGCGGATCCAGTGGCGACATCGTTGACGGCTGCTCCATCGGCGTTGGCTCCAATGAAGGAGACAGCCAGCCGCTTGGCAGAGGAGGCATCGTCGCTCGCAACCAAGATGGGCGACGATACAGCCCTATTCCGCGCCCGTCTGCTCCTTTTCTCTTTCACTTTTGGGCGATCCTCTGAAATGGACATTTCAGACTCGCTACACACACTCGACATTCCGCGCATTTTATTGTTCATCACAACAAACCGCAGAAGAAATACTGCAAGCAGTAAAACCCAAGCAGTGCAACCAGTACACTTGTGGCAAGCAGTGTACTCAGTGTAAGGTCCAAATTAACAAGCTTTTGTCCGTGACAAAAACTGTGAGCTTTTTCTCAACTTTCTTATTTTCTTCTTCTTCTTTTATTGCTATTCACTGAAAGAACTAGGACTAGAACTAGAACTAGAACTAGAACTAGAACTAGAACTTTTCACGCACGTGGTATTAATTTTCCACAAAAGAAATTAAATTTCTCGGAAAATCTAAGTGTCACTGTCACTATTTTCTATCCAAATTATTGCGTTTAGGTTCCCGCACGGGACACACTAAATTCCGTCTTTGTCGGCACTGTTTTTTATCGTGTTACGCGATTTTCGTACGGAGCGCACGGGACGCACGTCTGCTCACTTCGGAAGTTCGTTCGCAACTGAGTAGATAGGGACAGTAGGAATCTCGTTAATCCATTCATGCGCGTCACTAATTAGATGACGAGGCATTGGCTATTTTTTTTTTTTTGTAGGAAATGAATTTGCCCACACAACAATGCCATATATGAATGGCACGTCATATGACTGTTTTCCCTTTACTTTGTACACAATAGATGTTGGCCAGTGTAGTTGACTTTCAATGAGGAAAGTAAACCTCGGTGCTAACCCACTCCTTGGCGATATCCAGTATGGAACATGAACGTCTTAAAGCCGCAGACTCCGCCATCTACCACCCTGGTACTGATAATATTGCTATCACCAGCGTTAAGGACTCCCAGTGCTCTCAGTCGTTTTTACCGACCGATAGCTCCAGATGCCCCTCCAGTTTAGCGTAGCAGAAACGATTTTAATGTCCTCATGTGCCCGATAATCCCGAACCAGAGCCGTTCGTACGTCCTGTCTGTGTCGTAGATCTCAACCTTACTCTGATGAGCTTGGTCAAGATCAAGTCCGTCAGTCACAACCTGAGCGTCGATCACTATAGTGTGATCTGGTCGGAAACCCACCAGGTCCGGCTTATATATCCTGTTCTCTCCCTGCAGACTTGGTTCAGCAATGACAGAGTAGCCTCTCGTCTCAAGTCCCCGCTTGAGATAATTAGCTACACTGTTGTGTCTAGCCACCCGCCTCCCATGCGTACGATGACACTTCTGCAGAATGTGGTTTAGTGATTCGGGGAGCATCACATCCTGCACGACACTGCCTCTCCAATTCGTGCCTTCCCCTCGTGGTACGAGACCGCGTGGGTAGGGCATTTATCCGCAGTTTGATCCCATTCAAATAAGCTTTTCCAGTTAACAAACGCGTGGGTGCGACAACCCACCCGTGTTGCGGAGCATAACGCCCTGCTTCACGGAGACCGCTACCATCAACAGAGGAGTGCAACCTATCCGCCCAGTACGAATCGATCAAAAGGCGTGTATCCAGAGCCGCGTCTCCCGATGCCTTGCACCTATCTCGGGCCCTCCGAATTTCCGCACTAAGGAACGAACTGGCCGTCTCGGATTGCTCGAGGTGGGGCCATTTTATGTTCGTTAGCCTCTGTATGCGCAGCATTGGAGCTGTCCTTCGAACTGAGGGAACACCGAGACCCCCACTTGTGTGGGGGGCATGGAAGAATGCTACTGACACATCCATAGGAAGATCTAACCATTTCCTTACGACCGACCGTACCAGTCTGTCACACTTCTCTCAAAACGCCTATTGCCACACTACCAAGGGTTAGCTTGTGATATAGCTGTGGAATGAGGACAGTTCTGAGGGCGAATAACTTCTGCTGTGGCTTCAGGGGGGACCGCGATATGATATCCAATCTGGGACCAATGTCCTCAGTCGGATTGTAGCGGGCCCTCCCGTCCGCAGTGAACTGAATGCCGAGATACCTCCACTCTCTCCGAACGCTTCAAGCTTGGACACGTGCGCGAACCTACACAGAAGCTCCGTGATTCGATCACAGTACACTTCTGCTTCGGTTGCCCCTTGACACTAACAGTAAAAACACTTATTAGCGTTTAGGGTCAGCCCAACGGACGCCAAAAAGGAGACCGTGGTATCCAATAATGCCTGAAGGCCCTTCGGTGTAGAAGCAAACAACACCAGATCGTCTGCGAACGCTGCAGCGTTTGTTTTGGCATTTCCGACACTGACACCAATCTCGTCCGGTAGAGACCTGAGCAACCGGTCGATGACCCAAGTTGAACATATGTGGAGACAAAGGGTCACCCTGCTTCACACCTCTAGCAGGGACGAATTCCTCTGATCTCCAGCCTTTACCATTGAGACTAGTGCCACCTCCCAAGTACAAGCTACGTACGTAGTCAACAAAACCCGTTGGTGCACCATACGCGGATAGGGTGTCAATTACCGCTGCGTGAGACACAGAGTCAAACGCTTTGCTGACATCAAGTGTCGCGATATAACACGACGCATGACGTCTATGGTGGTCCCTCAGGATTAAGTCAACTATTGTCGCGTTATCGGCGCAACCGTCAGTAGGAAGAAACCCCCGCTGACGCGGATCCCAATCGACTGATGAGGCCAATCGAGATGCCAAGATGGCATTGAGTTGTCTAACTATGACAGAAGGCACCGATATCGGACGGAAGTCTTCTGGTCGGGATGCTCTTACCGTCTTCGGGATGAAAACGGTTCGAGCCATTCGGAAGAGTGTGGGTAGTTTGCCGCACCAGAGAATAAGGTTCATTATGCGAAGCATAACACCACTGGGAATACTCCTGGCAGTTCTTGGAGATATTCCGTCCGGTCCGGGAGAAGAAGTCAATGGCACTTGATGCAATTGCAGGTCCCTAGACGTAATAGGTGACCATACCCCCTCAAGCAAGTGTCCCATATGGGGCACGGTGCTATTGCAAGAGGAAAGGCTCTGCTGTGTCATGACTTCTCTCCAGTATGGTTCCATAATCTCTTGGTTTGGCATTACCGACTCGTCGGGTCCTGCAAGCAAGGATCCAATGCATCGACCTTTATGTTTGTCCCAGTTACGCTGAACCCTAGCGAACTGCTGCCTTCTATTTTGTCTCCTATTGCGAGGCTCAGGAAAGACTCTCGCCGAAACCGGACCTTCGTTTCGATTCGGAAAAATTTCCAGGAGATAGTTAGACAAACACTGGAGAGTTGCTTCTTTGCCCGAAGTCTGCGCTCCATCAATGATAGATTGCAGAACCTCGACTCTCCACGATCGATTACATCCCACAGGGCCGAAGCCCCGCAGTATCCGCATGAGGACGTCGTCCGAATGTATCGATGGTGTGATTGGAACCGACTCTGACATTGAAGAAGAAGACTCAAGCCCACTTATACTAGGGCGGCGCGTAATGGTTTGTGGTTCACTAATTTCGGGGATAAGAGCCGCTTGCCCTCTTAGCTGCTCGATTAAGAGAGTCATAGTTACTCCCGCCGTTGACCCGCGCTTACTTGAATTTCTTCACTTTGACATTCAGAGCACTGGGCAGAAATCACATTGTGTCAACACCCGCTAGGGCCATCACAATGCTTTGTTTTAATTAGACAGTCGGATTCCCCAAGTCCGTGCCAGTTCTGAATTGATTGTTAATTGATAATCGTTATAATTTAAAAGAACTAGCTGGTTGCCCAACTAGTATTCTTAAAAATTTTAGCAAGAAAGTTCCACAATTGGCTACGTAACTAAACTATCCGGGGAACAAGAAACTACCATAAATGATAGAAACTCTATTTACCCAGAACGAGCACATAAACCATGTTATTGTTTCCCAATCAAGCCCGACTATCTCAATCTTCAGAGCCAATCCTTATCCCGAAGTTACGGATCTAATTTGCCGACTTCCCTTACCTACATTATTCTATCGACTAGAGACTCTTCACCTTGGAGACCAGCTGCGGATATTGGTACGGCCTGTTGAGAAGTTTGCGTGTCCCCACCATAAATTTTCAAGGTCCGAGGAGAAAATATCGACACAACAGTATATGTCATGCTCTTCTAGCCCATCTACCATATCTCTCTGCGAAAGACTTCCATGGTAGTACGGCTATAAAACAGAAAAAAGAAACTCTTCCGATATCTCTCGACGGCTTCTTTATGGTCGTTCCTGTTGCCAGGATGAGCACGAGGCCCATATTTAATAACAAACGGATACTCAACAGGTTACGGAATTGGAACCGTATTCCCTTTCGTTCAAAATTATTCAAGTTTTTTAATTATGACAAAATATAAATTTTAGTTACTTTTTTTTACTTGAAAATTTTCGGCTTTCGCCTTGAACTTAGGACCGACTAACTCGTGATCAACCACTGTTCACACGAAACCCTTCTCCACTTCAGTCCTCCAAGGTCTCATTCGATTATTTGCTACTACCACCAAGATCTGTACCAATGACGGCTCCATGCAGGCTTACGCCAAACACTTCTAAGCACACCATTGTACCTTCCTACTCACTAAAGTTTCAAAATTTATATTACAAGTAATATAAATCATCTACTTTAGCGGTAATGTATAGGTATACAACTTAAGCGCCATCCATTTTAAGGGCTAGTTGCTTCGGCAGGTGAGTTGTTACACACTCCTTAGCGGATTTCGACTTCCATGATCACCGTCCTGCTGTTTTAAGCAACCAACGCCTTTCATGGTTTCTGAATGAGTTGTTAATTTGGGCACCGTAACATTACGTTTGGTTCATCCCACAGCGCCAGTTCTGCTTACCAAAAGTGGCCCACTGGGCACATTATATCATAACCTTAAACTTCATATCAAGAAAGTTAAGGTTCTTACCCATTTAAAGTTTGAGAATAGGTTAAGATCGTTTCGACCCTAAGGCCTCTAATCATTCGCTTTACCAGATAAGATTATTTTATACAACAGTTAAATGCACCAGCTATCCTGAGGGAAACTTCGGAAGGAACCAGCTACTAGATGGTTCGATTGGTCTTTCGCCCCTATACTCAATTCTGACAATCGATTTGCACGTCAGAACTGTTTCGGTCTTCCATCAGGGTTTCCCCTGACTTCAACCTGATCAAGTATAGTTCACCATCTTTCGGGTCACAGCATATATGCTCAAGGTACGTTCCAGTTAGAGGCATAAATAATATAAATATTATTATACATAACTATATAGAACGCCCCGGGATTGCGTTAATCAACTATAAATAGTTAAAAAACTAATCCCAATAATAGTCAAGTTAATTACGCTATTAGGTTTATATCCCAATAACTTGCACATATGTTAGACTCCTTGGTCCGTGTTTCAAGACGGGTCCCGAAGGTATCCTGAATCTTTCGCATTGTTAATCATACAAGTGCTTATAATAAACATAAAAATCAATGATAATCATGCCATTATATAATTCCGAAAAATTAACGCACTGTACTCATATAATCTATCAGCACTTTATCAAATTTTTGAAATTTATTTTATGTTAAAATGCAAGCACTCTAATTTAAATAAACTCTTATCAAAATTGTTTGATAAATTCCATACATGCTAATAGATTACAATGTCCTTATATGGAAAAAATGCACACTATCGTTATAATATTGATTAAATATTACAATTCTAATGATGAATTTTCCATAACGGATATTCAGGTTCATCGGGCTTAACCTCTAAGCAGTTTCACGTACTATTTAACTCTCTATTCAGAGTTCTTTTCAACTTTCCCTCACGGTACTTGTTTACTATCGGTCTCATGGTTATATTTAGTTTTAGATGGAGTTTACCACCCACTTAGTGCTGCACTATCAAGCAACACGACTCTTTGGAAACATCATCTAATAATCATTAACGTTATACGGGCCTGGCACCCTCTATGGGTAAATGGCCTCATTTAAGAAGGACTTAAATCGTTAATTTCTCATACTAGAATATTGACGTTCCATACACTGCATCTCACATTTGCCATATAGACAAAGTGACTTAGTGCTGAACTGATTTCTTTTCGCTCGCCGCTACTAAGAAAATCCTTGTTAGTTTCTTTTCCTCCCCTAATTAATATGCTTAAATTCAGGGGGTAGTCCCATATGAGTTGAGGTTGTTTAATTACACTTATAGACAATTCTCTGCCTATTTTGAAATATACTATTTTTTTCTTGAAGGTCCATAATATTCACAAAATTATTCTTTATACCATATTCGTTAATAAGAGGCAATTCTAGTTTATAAAATAATATATTTTATGCTAGACATTCCTCAATATTATTTGAAATGAATAAAGAACATATAATTCTTCAAATTTCTCATGCAACAGAGTTTTAGTATTTTTCATTTATTAATTCATATTATGAATATCTTAAGCGAGAACTTTTTAGATTCACACTTATATTATCCAATAATATACAATGTGCTTAAAATTCCGAAAAATTTTAAACAACTTATTTTAGCATAGTCTTACAACCCTCAACCATATGTAGTCCAAGCAGCACTAAAAAATTAATTAAAGTACATAACAGCATGGACTGCGATATGCGTTCAAAATGTCGATGTTCATGTGTCCTGCAGTTCACACGATGACGCACAGTTTGCTGCGTTCTTCATCGACCCATGAGCCGAGTGATCCACCGCTTAGAGTGATACAATTTTTTTTTTATTTCATTACGTCAAGAATATTTTTATTGAAAGAAATTAAAAATACACCATTTTACTGGCATATATCAATTCCTTCAATAAAATTTTTTTTTTTTATACCTAAATAAATGTTGCGAAATGTCTTAGTTTTACATAATCGATAATAATAAGATATATGACAAGTATATTTTAGCTAAATTTATTTATTATGATCAACATATGTAAAGCGTTAACCTGCAAACAGGTACACAACATGTTTTTCTTTAGGTGTTGCGAACCAATGTATGCGCACTGGAATATGCACAATACATTTTGCAACGCATGTATATTATGGTACATATACACGCAGTTTTTTATTTTATCCAAAACACATAAAACACTCTTAATACAGTATATAATAATAATACATGACAAACGGTTTTTAGCTAATTTAAATTATTATATGTTGCATAATTGTATCTCATATGATTGAATAAAATATTTATATTTATTAGTTACATAATTTATTAAATATTGCAATTCCCTAAAAGAGAAAAACAAATTTAATTTATTAACGGTTAGATGCATTAAAACAATAATGATCCTTCCGCAGGTTCACCTACGGAAACCTTGTTACGACTTTTACTTCCTCTAAATAATCAAGTTCGGTCAACTTTTGCGAAACAACCGCAACACACAAGGCGTCACAGTGATCACGTCCGGAGACCTCACTAAATAATTCAATCGGTAGTAGCGACGGGCGGTGTGCACAAAGGGCAGGGACGTAATCAATGCGAGTTAATGACTCACACTTACTGGGAATTCCAAGTTCATGTGAACAGTTTCAGTTCACAATCCCAAGCATGAAAGTGGTTCAGCGGTTTACCCGGACCTCTCGGTCTAGGAAATACACGTTGATACTTTCATTGTAGCGCGCGTGCAGCCCAGGACATCTAAGGGCATCACAGACCTGTTATTGCTCAATCTCATTATTGCTAGACGCAATTTGTCCATTTAAGAAGCTAGTGTCCTTATAATGGGACAAACCAACAGGTACGGCTCCACTTATATAAACACATTCAAACACAATAAACATTTTACTGCCACCATGAATGAAGGCTATATAAGCTTCAACACCATAATCCTGAAGATATCTATTTAATATATTTGAGTCTCGTTCGTTATCGGAATTAACCAGACAAATCACTCCACGAACTAAGAACGGCCATGCACCACCACCCATAGATTCGAGAAAGAGCTATCAATCTGTCTTACACACTTATGTTCGGACCTGGTAAGTTTTCCCGTGTTGAGTCAAATTAAGCCGCAGGCTCCACTCCTGGTGGTGCCCTTCCGTCAATTCCTTTAAGTTTCAGCTTTGCAACCATACTTCCCCCGGAGCCCAAAAGCTTTGGTTTCCCGGGAAGCGACTGAGAGAGCCATAAAAGTAGCTACACCCAATTGCTAGCTGGCATCGTTTATGGTTAGAACTAGGGCGGTATCTGATCGCCTTCGAACCTCTAACTTTCGTTCTTGATTAATGAAAACATCTTTGGCAAATGCTTTCGCTTAAGTTAGTCTTACGACGGTCCAAGAATTTCACCTCTCGCGTCGTAATACTAATGCCCCCAAACTGCTTCTATTAATCATTACCTCTTGATCTGAAAACCAATGAAAGCAGAACAGAGGTCTTATTTCATTATCCCATGCACAGAATATTCAGGCATTTGAAGCCTGCTTTAAGCACTCTAATTTGTTCAAAGTAATTGTACCGGCCCACAATAACACTCGATGAAGAGCACTAATGCAGGTTTTTAAATAGGAGGAACATATAAAAAAGTACAAGTACCTAATTATATATAAGAACTCCACCGGTAATACGCTTACATACATAAAGGTATAGTACTAACTACAATTGTAAGTTGCACTACCCGTATGAAGCACAAGTTCAACTACGAACGTTTTAACCGCAACAACTTTTAATATACGCTATTGGAGCTGGAATTACCGCGGCTGCTGGCACCAGACTTGCCCTCCAATAGGTCCTTGTTAAAGGATTTAAAGTGTACTCATTCCAATTACAGGGCTCGGATATGAGTCCTGTATTGTTATTTTTCGTCACTACCTCCCCGAGCTGGGAGTGGGTAATTTACGCGCCTGCTGCCTTCCTTAGATGTGGTAGCCGTTTCTCAGGCTCCCTCTCCGGAATCGAACCCTGATTCCCCGTTACCCGTTGCAACCATGGTAGTCCTAGATACTACCATCAAAAGTTGATAGGGCAGACATTTGAAAGATCTGTCGTCGGTACGAGACCATACGATCTGCATGTTATCTAGAGTTCAACCAGTGTAACGATCTTGCGATCGCTTGGTTTTAGCCTAATAAAAGCACACGTTCCAGAAGGTCCGTGTTTTAATTGCATGTATTAGCTCTAGAATTACCACAGTTATCCAAGTAACTGTTAACGATCTAAGGAACCATAACTGATATAATGAGCCTTTTGCGGTTTCACTATTAATTCGTGTGTACTTAGACATGCATGGCTTAATCTTTGAGACAAGCATATAACTACTGGCAGGATCAACCAGAATAATGTTCATTTCATTATGTAAATATATTTAAAATATAATTACATAAATCTTCAAATATGTAAAATACATGACAACTCACAAATATTTTTGAATAACAAACGATAATATTCAATAATTGTATATATATATATGTTATACTTGACATGTACTATACGAATGTGGCCATAATTAGATAGCATTCACGTTCGCTAGTTATAATTCACAATTGTTTATATAAATATATATACTTATATATAAAATATATATGCATATAATCGTTCAAAAATATCATTTTATTTCAACTTACTAAATATATTATATCACACATGCATATTTATAATTTAAATTCAATTAATTGAATAAAAAATTATTTTATTTTGATGACAAATTGATAATTTTATCTAATTCTGCATTTACGTGTAGACAATATTATATTAGTAAAAACCTCCGTCCACAATAGTGTCCTAGAGGATTTTTCAATTATTCACAAAATATTAATTCTTTAGCTACGAAACACCGTCTTCTTTTTGAAAAAGACATTTAATACATTATATGCTTATATAATAGTAATAATTATATAACCATATAATAGTATCAATTTTTATATCGGATGAGACTAATAATTAATTAATAATAACATAATTATTACTTAATATGCAAACTGAAATATATGCATCCAATACATATATACGTGATGAGCACACACTGCCACCATGTATAGGTTTTGTGACACGTTTTCTACAATGCTCTTATTTTATTTAGTATTACCATCTAACGTATCTTTTTGTTGCACTAATTTAATAATACAACAGTAAAACTTCATTATTTTTAACTTTTTTAATCATATTGCCTTCTATATGATTATTTTCATATATTATTTATATATGACTTATGCCGGCAAGACTCACTCCATATACATAGTCATATATATTTCACTTGTGAAATTTTTCTCATATGACATGCCTGCTCGACATCACCACCCCTATATAGGTTTTGTGACACGTTTTCTACAACCAGCTCATTTTACTAAGGTATACCACCTAATGTATCTTTATGTTGCACTAATTTAATAATGCAACAGTAAAACTTCATTATTTTTAACTTTTTTTAATCATATTGCCTTCTATATGATTATTTTCATATATTATTTATATATGACTTATGCCGGCAAGACTCACTCCATATACATAGTCATATATATTTCACTTGTGAAATTTTTCTCATATGACATGCCTGCTCGACATCACCACCCCTATATAGGTTTTGTGACACGTTTTCTACAACCAGCTCATTTTACTAAGGTATACCACCTAATGTATCTTTATGTTGCACTAATTTAATAATGCAACAGTAAAACTTCATTATTTTTAACTTTTTTAATCATATTGCCTTCTATATGATTATTTTCATATATTATTTATATATGACCGGCAAGACTCACTCCATATACATAGTCATATATATTTCACTTGTGAAATTTTTCTCATATGACATGCCTGCTCGACATCACCACCCCTATATAGGTTTTGTGACACGTTTTCTACAACCAGCTCATTTTTTATTTAGGTATACCACCTAATGTATCTTTATGTTGCACTAATTTAATAATGCAACAGTAAAACTTCATTATTTTTAACTTTTTTAATCATATTGCCTTCTATATGATTATTTTCATATATTATTTATATATGACTTATGCCGGCATGACACTCCATATAAATAGTCATATATATTTCACTTGTGAAATTTTTCTCATATGACATGCCTGCCCGACCTCACCACCCCTATATAGGTTTTGTGACACGTTTTCTACAATGCTCTTATTTTATTTAGTATTACCATCTAACGTATCTTTTTGTTGCACTAATTTAATAATACAACAGTAAAACTTCATTATTTTTAACTTTTTTAATCATATTGCCTTCTATATGATTATTTTCATATATTATTTATATATGACTTATGCCGGCAAGACTCACTCCATATACATAGTCATATATATTTCACTTGTGAAATTTTTCTCATATGACATGCCTGCTCGACATCACCACCCCTATATAGGTTTTGTGACACGTTTTCTACAACCAGCTCATTTTACTAAGGTATATACCACCTAATGTATCTTTATGTTGCACTAATTTAATAATGCAACAGTAAAACTTCATTATTTTTAACTTTTTTAATCATATTGCCTTCTATATGATTATTTTCATATATTATTTATATATGACTTATGCCGGCATGACACTCCATATAAATAGTCATATATATTTCACTTGTGAAATTTTTCTCATATGACATGCCTGCCCGACCTCACCACCCTATATAGGTTTTGTGACACGTTTTCTACAATGCTCTTATTTTATTTAGTATTACCATCTAACGTATCTTTTTGTTGCACTAATTTAATAATACAACAGTAAAACTTCATTATTTTTAACTTTTTTAATCATATTGCCTTCTATATGATTATTTTCATATATTATTTATATATGACTTATGCCGGCAAGACTCACTCCATATACATAGTCATATATATTTCACTTGTGAAATTTTTCTCATATGACATGCCTGCTCGACATCACCACCCCTATATAGGTTTTGTGACACGTTTTCTCACAACCAGCTCATTTTACTAAGGTATACCACCTAATGTATCTTTATGTTGCACTAATTTAATAATGCAACAGTAAAACTTCATTATTTTTAACTTTTTTAATCATATTGCCTTCTATATGATTATTTTTCATATATTATTTATATATGACTTATGCCGGCATTACACTCCATATACATAGACATATATATTTCACTTGTGAAATTTTTCTCATATGACATGCCTGCCCGACCTCACCACCCCTATATAGGTTTTGTGACACGTTTTCTACAACCCGCTCATTTTACTAAGGTCTACCACCTAATGTATCTTTATGTGGCACTATTTTAATAATACAACAGCAAAACTTCATTATTTTATTATCAATAATTTGTATTAAAAAATACTAGTACAATCGTAAATTGTTTAACATTGTTTAAAATTTTTGTCAAGTTGAACTCATATCTCGGTAGAACCTTATATCATATGGCTGCAGTTCAATAAAAAATTCACCAAGTCCAAAAAATTTTTTTTCTCAAGTTAAATTCAAAATCTTATCTCATTTTATTAAAAAACTGTATAAAATGATATATAAAAAGTTTTTTCTACAATTTTCATATGTTGAAATTTTTTGTCAAAGTTGAACTCATATCTCGGTAGAACCTCATATCATATGGCTGCAGTTCAATAAAAAAAATTCACCAAGTCCAAAAAATTTTTTTCTCAAGTTAAATTAAAAAATCTTATCTCATTATATTAATAAACAGTATAAAATGATATTTAAAAAAGTTTTTTCTTCAATTTTCATATGTTGAAATTTTTTGTCAAAGTTGAACTCATATTTCGGTAGAACCTCATATCATATGGCTGAAGTTCAATAAAAAAATTTACCAAGTCCAAAAAATTTACCAAGTCCAAAAAAATTTTTTCTCAAGTTAAATTCAAAATCTTATCTCATTTTATTAAAAACTATATAAAATGATATATATAAAAAGTTTTTTCTTCAATTTTCATATGTTTGAAATTTTTTGTCAAAGTTGAACTCATATCTCGGTAGAACCTCATATCATATGGCTGCAGTTCAATAAAAAATTCACCAAGTCCAAAAAATTTTTTTCTCAAGTTAAATTCAAAATCGTATCTCATTATATTAATAAACTGTATAAAATGATATTTAAAAAGTTTTTTCTTCAATTTTCATATGTTGAAAATTTTTTTCAATGTTGAACTCATATCTCGGTAGAACCTCATATCATATGGCTGAAGTTCAATAAAAAAATTCACCAAGTCCAAAAAATCTTTTTCTCAAGTTAAATTCAAAATCTTATCTCATTATATTAATAAACTGTTTAAAATGATAATTAAAAATGATATTTAAAAAGTTTTTTTCTTCAATTTTCATATGTTGAAATTTTTTGTCAAAGTTGAACTCATCTCTCGGTAGAACCTCATATCATATGGCTGCAGTTCAATAAAAAATTCACCAAGTCAAAAAAATCTTTTTCTCAAGTTAAATTCAAAATCTTATCTCATTATATTAATAAACTGTATAAAATGATATTTAAAAAAGTTTTTTCTTCAATTTTCATATGTTGAAATTTTTTGTCATAGTTGAACTCATCTCTCGGTAGAACCTCATATCATATGGCTGCAATTCAATAAAAAATTCACCAAGTCCAAAAAATTTTTTTCTCAAGTTAAATTCAAAATTGTATCTCATTTTATTAATAAACTGTATAAAATGATATTTAAAAAGTTTTTTTCTTCAATTTTCATATGTTTGAAATTTTTTGTCAAAGTTGAACTCATCTCTCGGTAGAACCTCATATCATATGGCTGCAGTTCAATAAAAAATTCACCAAGTCCAAAAAATCTTTTTCTCAAGTTAAAATTCAAATCTTATCTCATTATATTAATAAACAGTATAAAATGCTAATATAAAAAGTTTTTTCTTCAATTTTCATATGTTGAAAATATTTTAAAATGTCAAAGTTGAACTCATATCTCATGTCTTAATTTGTGCCACTAATATGATGGCGTTCTTTTGCTACCAAAACAATATATATAATTGTGTATGAAATAAATGCATACTTAAAATACGCAAGTATTCTGTTCATATATAGATACATACATAAATGTATATTATATATTTTTGTACACATATATCATGCATATTTTTAATTTTCGCCACTAATATGATGGCGTCCTTCTGGCTACCAAATAAATATATATAACTAACGCATACTAAATAAATGCATATTTAAAATATACAAGTATTTTGTACACATAGATATACTATGCATATTCTTAATTTTCGCCACTAATATAATGGCGTTCCTTTTGCTACCAAAATAAATATATATAACTAACGCATACTAAATAAATGCATATTTAAAATACGCAAGTATTTTTGTACACATAGATATACTATGCATATTCTTAATTTTCGCCACTAATATAATGGCGTTCCTTTTGCTACCAAATAAATATATATATAACCAACGCATAATAATAAATGCATATATAAAAATACAAGTATTTTGTACACATAGATATACTATGCATATTCTTAATTTTCGCCACTAATATAATGGCGTTCCTTTTGCTACCAAATAAATATATATATAACAACGCATAATAAAATAAATGCATATATAAAATATGCAAGTATTTTGTATACATAGATATACTATGCATATTCTTTAATTTTCGCCACTAATATAATGGCGTTCCTTTTGCTACCAAATAAAATATATATAACCTAACGCATAATAAATAAATGCATATTTAAAATACGCAAGTATTTTGTACACATAGTTATATACTATGCATATTCTTAATTTTCGCCACTAATATAATGGCGTTCCTTTTGCTACCAAATAAATATATACAACTAACGCATTATAAATAAATGCATATATAAAATACGCAAGTGTTTTGTATACTTAGATATACTATGCATATTCTTAATTTTCGCCACTAATATAATGGCGTTCCTTTTGCTACCGAAATAAATATATATATAACCAACGCATAAAAATAAATGCATATAAAAATATG
>NW_026263478.1:0-32342 GCF_009650485.2 Drosophila albomicans | reverse complement strand
ATATTGCCTTCTATATGATTATTTTCATATATTATTATATATGACTTATGCCGGCAAGACTCACTCCATATACATAGTCATATATATTTCACTTGTGAAATTTTTCTCATATGACATGCCTGCTCGACATCACCACCCCTATATAGGTTTTGTGACACGTTTTCTACAACCAGCTCATTTTACTAAGGTATACCACCTAATGTATCTTTATGTTGCACTAATTTAATAATGCAACAGTAAAACTTCATTATTTTTAACTTTTTTAATCATATTGCCTTCTATATGATTATTTTCATATATTATTTATATATGACTTATGCCGGCAGACTCACTCCATATACATAGTCATATATATTTCACTTGTGAAATTTTCTCTCATATGACATGCCTGCTCGACATCACCACCCCTATATAGGTTTTGTGACACGTTTTCTACAACCAGCTCATTTTACTAAGGTATACCACCTAATGTATCTTTATGTTGCACTAATTTAATAATGCAACAGTAAAACTTCATTATTTTTAACTTTTTTAATCATATTGCCTTCTATATGATTATTTTCATATATTATTATTTATATATGACTTATGCCGGCATGACTCACTCCATATACATAGTCATATATATTTCACTTGTGAAATTTTTCTCATATGACATGCCTGCTCGACCTCACCACCCCTATATAGGTTTTGTGACACGTTTTCTACTACAATGCTCTTATTTTATGCACTTAGTATTACCATCTAACGTATATTATTTTTGTTGCACTAATTTAATAATACAACAGTAAAACTTCATTATTTTTAACTTTTTTAATCATATTGCCTTCTATATGATTATTTTTCATATATTATTTATATATGACTTATGCCGGCAAGACTCACTCCATATACATAGTCATATATATTTCACTTGTGAAATTTTTCTCATATGACATGCCTGCTCGACATCACCACCCCTATATAGGTTTTGTGACACGTTTTCTACAACCAGCTCATTTTACTAAGGTATACCACCTAATGTATCTTTATGTTGCACTAATTTAATAATGCAACAGTAAAACTTCATTATTTTTAACTTTTTTAATCATATATTGCCTTCTATATGATTATTTTCATATATTATTTATATATGACTTATGCCGGCATGACACTCCATATAAATAGTCATATATATTTCACTTGTGAAATTTTTCTCATATGACATGCCTGCCCGACCTCACCACCCCTATATAGGTTTTGTGACACGTTTTCTACAATGCTCTTATTTTATTTAGTATTACCATCTAACGTATCTTTTTGTTGCACTAATTTAATAATACAACAGTAAAACTTCATTATTTTTAACTTTTTTAATCATATTGCCTTCTATATGATTATTTTCATATATTATTTATATATGACTTATGCCGGCAAGACTCACTCCATATACATAGTCATATATATATTTCACTTGTGAAATTTTTCTCATATGACATGCCTGCTCGACATCACCACCCCTATATAGGTTTTGTGACACGTTTTCTACAACCAGCTCATTTTACTAAGGTATATCACCTAATGTATCTTTATGTTGCACTAATTTAATAATGCAACAGTAAAACTTCATTATTTTTAACTTTTTTAATCATATTGCCTTCTATATGATTATTTTCATATATTATTTATATATGACTTATGCCGGCATTACACTCCATATACATAGACATATATATTTCACTTGTGAAATTTTTCTCATATGACATGCCTGCCCGACCTCACCACCCCTATATAGGTTTTGTGACACGTTTTCTACAACCGCGCTCATTTTACTAAGGTCTACCACCTAATGTATCTTTATGTGGCACTATTTTAATAATATACAACAGCAAAACTTTCATTATTTTGTTATCAATAATTTGTATTAAATACTAGTACAATCGTAAATTGTTTAACATTGTTTAAAATTTTTGTCAAAGTTGAACTCATATCTCGGTAGAACCTTATATCATATGGCTGCAGTTCAATAAAAAATTCACCAAGTCCAAAAAATTTTTTTCTCAAGTTAAATTCAAAATCTTATCTCATTTTATTAAAAAACTGTATAAAATGATATATAAAAAGTTTTTTCTACAATTTTCATATGTTGAAATTTTTTGTCAAAGTTGAACTCATATCTCGGTAGAACCTCATATCATATGGCTGTAGTTCAATAAAAAATTCACCAAGTCCAAAAAATTTTTTTCTCAAGTTAAATTAAAAATCTTATCTCATTATATTAATAAACAGTATAAAATGCTATTTAAAAATTTTTTCTTCAATTTTCATATGTTGAAATTTTTTGTCAAAGTTGAACTCATATTTCGGTAGAACCTCATATCATATGGCTGAAGTTCAATAAAAAATTTACCAAGTCCAAAAAATTTACCAAGTCCAAAAAATTTTTTTCTCAAGTTAAATTCAAAATCTTAATTCATTTTATTAAAAAACTATATAAAATGATATATATAAAAAGTTTTTTCTTCAATTTTCATATGTTGAAATTTTTTGTCAAAGTTGAACTCATATCTCGGTAGAACCTCATATCATATGGCTGCCAGTTCAATAAAAAATTCACCAAGTCCAAAAAATTTTTTTCTCAAGTTAATTCAAAATCGTAATCTCATATATATTAATAAACTGTATAAAATTGATATAAAAAGGTTATTTCTCCTCTCAATTTCATATGTTGAAATTTTGTCAAATGTGTGAACTCTAATTATCTCGGTAGAACCTCATATCATATGGCTGAAGTTCAAAAAAAATTCACCAAGTTCAAAAAATTCTTTTTCTCAAGTTAAATTCAAAATCTTATCTCATTATATTAATAAACTGGTTAAAATGATAATTAAAAAAGGTTTTTCTTCAAATTTCATATGTTGAAAATTTTGTCAAAGTTTGAACTCATCTCTCGGTAGAACCTCATATCATATGGCTGCAGTTCAATAAAAATTCACAAGGTCAAAAAAATCTTTTTCTCAGTTAAATTCAAAATCTTATCTCATTATATATTAATAAACTGTATAAAGATATATTTAAAAAGTTTTTCTTCAATTTTCATATGTTGAAATTTTTGTCATAGTTTGACTCATCTCTCGTAGAAACCTCATATCATATGCTGCAATTCATATAAAAAATTCACCAAGTCCAAAAAATTTTTCTCTCAAGTAAATCAAATTGTATCTCATTTTATTAATAAACTGCTATAAAATATATTTAAAAGTTTTTCTTCAAATTTCATATGTTGAAAATTTTTGTCAAAGTTGAACTCAATCTCTCGTAGAACCTCATATCACTATGGCTGCAAGTTCAATAAAAAATTCACCAAGTCCAAAAAATCTTTTTCTCAAGTTAAATTCAAATCTTATCTCATTATATTAATAAACAGTATAAAATTGCTATTTTTAAAAATTTTCTTCAATTTTTCATATGTGAAATTTTTGTGTCAAAGCTGAACTCATATCTCATGTCTTAATTTGTGCACAATATGATGGCGTTCTTTTGTACCCAAACACACAATTGTGTATGAAATAATGCATACTTAAAATACGCAAGTATTCTGTTCATATAGATACATTACATAAATGTATATATATTTTTTTTATTCATGCTATTTTTTAATTTTCGCCACTAATATGATGGCGTCCTTTCTGGCTACCAAATTCATGTAATTGCCGTACCAAATAAATGTATTTATTTAAAATACACAAGTAATTTGTAACACATAGATATACCATGCATATTTTTTAATTTTCGCCACTAATATGATGGCGTCCTTCTGGCTAACCAAATAAATATATATAACTAACGCTTACTAAATAATGCATATTTTATAATATACAAGATTTTGTACACATAAGATATACTATGCATATCTTAATTTTCGCCACTATATAATGGCGTTCCTTGCTCACCAAATAAATATATATAACCAACGCATAATAAATAAATGTTGCATATATAAAATACGCAATATTTTGTACACATAGATATACTATGCATATTCTTGATTTTCGCCCACTAATATAATGGCGTTCCTTTTGCTACCAAATAAATATATATACCAACGCATAAATGCAATATAAAAATGCATATACATATGATATATGCATATTCTAATTTTCGCCACTTATTATAATGTACACATAGATATACTATGCATATTCTTGACTTTCGCCACTAATATAATGGCGTTCCTTTTGCTACCAAATAATATATATATATAACCAACGCATTATAAATAAATGCATATATAAAATACGCAAGTATTTTGTACACATAGATATACTATGCATATTCTTAATTTTCGCCACTAATATAATGGCGTTCCTTTTGCTACCAAATAAATATATATAACCAACGCATAATAAATAAATGCATATATAAAATATGCAAGTATTTTGTATACATAGATATACTTACTATGCATATTATTAATTTTCGCCACTAAATATAATGGCGTTCCTTTTGCTACCAAATAAATATATATAACTAACGCATACTAAATAAATGCATATTTAAAATACACAAGTATATTTTGTACACATAGATATATTATTTATTTATATATATATATAATATATTTATATATTATATAAATTTTCTTCTTATATGCGTAATTGTATAACACATAATTAATAATTATGCATACAATTTTGCATATTTATATATATAAATATATATATAATATTTTTTTATATATATTCCTTAAACATATATATTTTATCGAATCGTCAAGCAAAGGATAAGCTTCAGTGGATCGCAGTATGGCAGCTGCTCAACCACTTACAACACCTTGCCTGTTATAAAAGTCGTTTACAATTGATTCAAGGCTTTGTCATTGTATTAAATAATGTTTTTAATATATAACTAGCGCGGCACCAGGTGATCGAAGATCCTCCCAATTTACTATGTTATATGTAACATTGGCATCACATCCATCGTCGTCTATTAAATGAATAATAAACTTTTAATGGTTTAGAAGCCATACAATGCAAATTGCCCCTTATTTATCATTGCAGTCCAGCACGGATACGACCTTAGAGGCGTTCAGGCATAATCCAACGGACGTAGCGTCATACCACTGTTCGCTCGAACAAGTATTGTGCCATTGGTCCGTACCTGCGGTTCCTCTCGTACTACGCAGGAATGCTGTCGCAACAACGTTTTGTCATTAGTAGGGTAAAACTAACCTGTCTCACGACGGTCTAAACCCAGCTCACGTTCCCTTGCATGGGTGAACAATCCAACGCTTGGTGAATTTTGCTTCACAATGATAGGAAGAGCCGACATCGAAGGATCAAAAAGCGACGTCGCTATGAACGCTTGGCCGCCACAAGCCAGTTATCCCTATGGTAACTTTTCTGACACCTCTTGTTAAAAACTCTTTTAAACCAAAAGGATCGATAGGCCGAGCTTTTGCTGTCCCTGTGTGTGTACTGAACACCGAGATCAAGTCAGCATTTGCCCTTTTGCTCTATGTGTGGTTTCTGTCCGCACTGAGCTGGCCTTGGGACACCTCCGTTATTATTTGAGAGATGTACCGCCCCAGTCAAACTCCCTACCTGGCAATGTCCTTGAATTGGATCATACCTGAGTAATTGGAGTTATACCAAATTTTTAATTTAAGAACACACATAAAGCACTCTCTCATTAAATGAATTTGTTTGCGATTTATATAACAAACTCGTGATACTTGATCAAGAAGCTTGCATCAAAAACCCAATACCATAGATATAATAAATATATCCGTTTAATGGCTAGGTAATGATACACGTTCCATTTAATCAAGTAAGTAAGGAAACAAAAGAGGTAGTGCGATTTCATTGTCGATACTATTACCGAAATTTAATATCTCCACTTATTCTACACTCTTATGTCTCCTTACACTGCCAGATTAGAGTCAAGCTTCAAAAGGGTCTTCTCTTTCCCGCTAATTATTCCAAGCCCGTTTCCCTTGGCTGTGGTTTCGCTAGATAGTAGATAGGGACATGCGAATTGGTAGATTAACGTGAAGCACCTGCCATGTTGGCTCTATCTCACGGTGCGCAGCACAGACAATTCAATTTAAAGGTCGATCAGCGCCCCCATGGAGCATCACGGGTACACATTGAAGAGCCAACTGTTTGGGTTGGCTCACCTCTGGTGTGAGGAGCGAGGGCCCATCTAAAACCTCTTTCCGATCTAATGGTATCACGGCAAACCGGTTGTATTACGCAACTCACACGTCGAGCACATGCCACTCTATCCGCATTTGATGGTTAAACCACAGCCACCACGATATCTCCCGAAAGGGCCGCAAACCAAATACCAGGACGGACATATGTCGCGCGGGCACCTGGTTCCCGTGGTACCAGAAAAACCTCCGCGTCAGGTTTCGTACCACAAAGGTACTACCAATTTTAACTCCAAAACAGTTACGGTTGGTGGCCCAGGTGCGAAACAATAAACATACAACATACATACGCCTCCGATTCATTGCAACCCCACATTCATACATCCCGATTTCACGCCTGCTACCTAGCATTCCATTCCCCTCCAGCATAACATTATTCACACAATCATTCATTCCTGCCTCCAGGAACGCTCATCCCGCCGTCTCGCAATACAATGCGGCAAACTCATTCAAATTACCTACACAAGTACTAGTGGCAGAGTGATTTACTTACGTCAAACCCACCACCAGTCTGCCTAACCCTAAGCTCATCCATCACACGTATATCGACATGACAGTGGCATCACACAACACAGCAGGCGTCTCCGCTGCCAAACCGCAGCGGCATCCCGGACTATCGCACAGGCTTCTCGATGCAAAAATGCATTGAGAGAACCATGGCCAGTCAACTAAGAATCCGAGACATCAGATTCGAAATCTGATAGTCTGATCGGTGTCTGCAGTGAACTGACATCCGATAAATTCGCGAGTCACCCGCCCATCACACTGCATCCCATCTGACCTGCCAGTCAGACAGAACACACTCTTTCAATAACTTCTTACATGCTATTCCACTGCCTAAGCTATTTACGTCCCTATCAAATAACCACTCATCCCGCAGCATGGCAGCCGCTCTTAATCTGAACATCAAGGCTCTACGCTGACTTTCAAGTCAAGAGGCGCTGCACCAAGCAATACCTGCAAGCTCCGTAGAAACAGTGCAGGCACACAGGCAGACAACCTAAAGAATCACACGCTGGCAAGCCAGCACTTTCTTTCTGCCCACAACAGGTCTGCTGCCTCATATCCACACAGACGACCCATATGCTGCACATGCAACAAAATAGGCCGCTGTATATGGTACGCACAGCTCGTCTGCTAAGGCCCCAATCACTCCGCAAAATGCGACGCACCTGTCCAACCACACTAAACAACCGCGCCCTAGACGTGAGATGCGCATAAAGCACATCCTCACCGAAAGTAATGCAAGGTATCGAACCTCAGTCACGATACTTTTAGCTACGTCGTTTAGTTCAACATGACTGGGAGCCGACTGGAGCAGACAATTACCCATGGTGATATAACATTGCCACCGTGTTCTATCCGCTGCCAAACCGACGCCGACACTGTCCCCCAATCGCAAACAATGCGCAAGCATCCTAGCACCTGCCTCAACTCGGAGCGCGATTGCCCCTCAATCAAAATGACAGATCATCATCGCATACGGCCACAACACTTGCAGCGCAATTCGAGTTGCCGCAATAGGGACGTCCATCATAGGTTCCATATAAATGGACCACAGATGATCCTTGCGGACAACCACGAACCACATCCACAGTGACACTTCACATTTCCTATTGCTGGTCGCACGTTCCTGCAGAAAAGTAGCTCGTCCATAGAGCCACTCTCGCACCACATCGCTCAATTTCTTAACACACTTGCCCAGCTAAGTGGTCAAACGCACCCCTAAAATCTACAAAATGCCTAAGACGTACCTTGAGCTCTGCTGACCCACCGAGTCCTATGACATAATGCCATGCATCCCGCGTACATCTACTCTTAGTGACCCCATATTGTTTAGACCATACTTGTCTACAACATCTGGTCCTTCAACTAACTCAAGCAGCCTTTCATCATGACTCTTTCTTAAGCACGTTCCAAAGCACAGGAAGGAACTGATGCCCGATAAGATCGAGATTTACTCCTGATCTTATCCGGCGACTTAAACACTACCATCTTGCACATTTCATTCACGGAAAAGTATCCCTCATTCACACACCTTTCATACAAATGCATACATATACTCTGAATCGAATCCAAACACATTTACACATTTTCCCCAGTGAAACCATCCATGCCGGCGACTTCTCGACTTTAACCTCTTAAAAGCCGCCCCAATTCAGCTCTCGGAGCGGTTCAAACAGGTTGCTCCACATGTAGTGGAGCCTCCTGTCTCTCCTCCGCGGAAGAACACATTCAGCAAACCTTCATAACAATCCTTCCATGCGTTAGCTGAAGGCCTCCGACATGTAAGTTGCCTAAACGAAGCCTCCTGCCTTTCCCTCTCGCTATTGATAAACACGACCCAGGGATCATGCTATTGCGATCTACAAATCACGCCATTTCCGCTTCTTTCACACGTACAAGCATTTCCTTTACTCATTCATACACCTACTATACCTCGCCTTAGCTGAGCAGCGCTATCGGCATTGGATATTCTCGCTCTTTTGAAACGTTCCGCAGAGCTTCGAAGTATCCTACGCTTAGCACTCAACTCACTCGTCCACCACTTAACACGCTTAAGATTCACCTTGCGGTGTCTCCGAAGCATGCTATCATTCACCACCCGTCATCCACCTATTCACAAACACATGACCTGCTCGTCAAACACTCATTGCACTGAAGGTGCTAAGCGGAACTTGCGTTGCCGCCTCACATATAAACAGCCCATATTGGGCCCAATTTCACACCACAAGTGCTCCACGAATTACCCCCCAACACTTTCATTTCGTTGTGGGAGTATATGCAAACACAATCTCAATTGGATGTGATTCACTTTATACCTACCCACCTAAAACACTCCACTCAAAATGAAAACACACGCATTTGCTTGCTTCATTCACAAGGGTGACGTCAATGTCACTTTTCCCGTTCGGACCATCAAGGTATACCACACACGCTGGGTTGATTAACGACCCGAACATCTTGGGACCACCCACTCGGCTAGCGTTTTCACCCCGTCTGTGGTTCTGATACCCAGACGAGTGTCTGGCATCTTTACTGAACCACACGGGGGGAACGACGCATTCGCAGATATACCAAGGATGATCGGATCGCTTACTCGCCAGTAAGTAGCACCCTCATCCCATGTACGCTATATAACGGCTCGAGGCGGTTCCCCGAACGCGCAATACACACTCACAACTAAACACCCTGCCCAAAATTGCCATTAAGGCACACACACACCCCCAGTCGGTAGAACACATCAGAGTGCATTCAATACAAAAACATCATTCACCACCCACCGCAGCCTTGCGCCTGCTGTCAGTGAACACGCGCATGCGCGCGGTAAGCCACGTACGCAACCATCGGTTGCATACGGGCTCCTGCAGCAGGGCCACTTACACTGCCTCTCTCACACATCATTTCGCCCACATCGCACAATAACTGCATATGACCGCTGGCAGTTTCAACTGAAGGACTTTGCTAGCCATATTAATGTCTAGCGTTGCCCTCGCGACAATCGCACTATATATCGGGCAAGCCAGAGACATCATAAGATGCCTCCGAAGGCTGCCCTTTAAAAGCACAAATTCCGGCAACTAAGTGCATTGGTACACTTAGCTACCCTGATGGCCAACTGACCACACAGCGCCGACAGACATCTGCTTTGCCCTGCAGTCCGCTACCTTGTGTCGAAGCCCATGGCAAACGGAAGCAGCTCAGAACCGGGGTCAAAAGTTCCTCAAGGGAATTGAAAACCACTTGATGTAGCAGCGGCCAACATCGAGCAGAGTTTGCATGCCATGCCATCGCCCTCCAAACACAACATTGACCGACGCTGACCCACCAGTCACAGGCCATGGCTTGCTCACCATACGACGCCTTTCTTGAAGGCCTCAAGAGACATTGCTGTCCTTGAGGTTCATCTCGAAAAGATCACTCATGAATTACGTCAGGAGTAATCTGCGAGGTGAACGCCCGTCACCCACAATTTAGGCCCCAGTTTGACATTCACACTCCACTTCCAGGCCCACCCTCTTTAAATTTTCGCGTTTCCTGCGCACTCTCCGCTCTGCAACGGATGGAGTGCGAATAATCGCCACCACCATCCCGAAGAGACGAACCTCGTGCAACCCGTACACCCAGTGGGACCTACCTCCTTCACCACCTGATAACCACTTCCTTTGAGGTCTTCGCAGTCTTGCTGCGGACCACGAGGGACCCATGTCTCAACTGGCTTATGGTCTCGGCGTCTCCCGGTAGACGGCGCTGCCGACTTGAACCGCCTTTGGCAAACCGGTGCACGCAGCGGAGCACCCCCGCTAAACCGGCGCTGGCACTCGGAAAGGCCCATTGGAGGGGCCGCTACTCGCATGAGCGCGAGCCTCCTCCAACCGTCCTCGGAGACGCTCATTTTCCGCCATCTGCGAAAACAGCAGCGTCTCCATTTCCGCTAGGTAGTCAACTACACTAACCAGCGCCTTGCCTTGCATTCCACAATCAGCAACAACGAGCGTGAGCACGTCCTTACTGATCGCCTTCATTTTTCTCTACTGGGCTTCCCTTGCGCATCATTGACCCTGGCTTGCTCAATGGAGCAACCAACGCCTCTGCTGCCTTTTCAGCCGCCCTAAACTCCTCTAGCATACTCCCCAATGAGCACATCGGGGTCGAATCTGCCGAAACCAGATTCTCCTCAGCCACGCTAAACACGCTAGTAGCAGCGCTGACACCACCACTAGCGGCTCCCATACACTCAGCACCTAACCCAGCATCAGCAAAAGAAGCTAAAGAAGCTGCCTTCTTCAGCTTCCTTGCTGACGCCGAACCCGCCTCCGCTTAACCTTCCCGTCAGCCACCGAAGGGAGGTCGTCCGTCGACGCACCACTCCCCCCAGCACCAACGGCCGGCTTGCACGCTGGCATCTAAAACTTTTGCAAGTCTTAAAAATACTCAACTGTACTCACCAGAAAGTAGGTCACTCGAAAACTAAGCTACTTTAATAGCGCTTAAAATAAGCACACGCACGCACACACTCTCAACGACGCGCGACGATTTTCCCACGCTGCTCACACGCACACAGCGAATGAGGAGCACAAAGCGCACACGCGAAACTTTTACCGCTAACTAAGAGATAACAAATAACTGTTATCGCAAAAACACTACGAAATGCAGGCACCCGCTAACACGTCTGTTCAGCTCGACAGTTGAAACCAGACTGAGTAGATAGGGGACAGTAGGAATCTCGTTAATCCATTCATGCGCGTCACTAATTAGATGACGAGGCATTTGGCTACCCTTAAGAGAGTCATAGTTACTTTGACCCCGCGCTTACTTGAATTTCTTCACTTTGACAATTCAGAGCACTGGGCAGAAATCACATTGTGTCAACACCCGCTAGGGCCATCACAATGCTTTGTTTTAATTAGACAGTCGGATTCCCAAGTCCGTGCCAGTTCTGAATTGATTGTTAATTGATAATCGTTATTAATTTTAAAAAGAACTAGCTGGTTGCCCAACTAGTATTCTTAAAAATTTTAGCAAGAAAGTTCCACAATTGGCTACGTAACTAAACTATCCGGGAACAAGAAACTACCATAAATGATAGAAACTCTATTTTACCCAGAACGAGCACATAAACCATGTTATTGTTTAATCAAGCCGACTATCTCAATCTTCAGAGCAATCCTTATCCCGAAGTTACGGATCTAATTTGCCGACTTGCGCCCTTACCTACATTATTCTATCGACTAGAGACTCTTCACCTTGGAGACCAGCTGCGGATATTGGTACGGCCTGTTGAGAAGTTTGCGTGTCCCCACCAGAAATTTTCAAGGTCGAGGAGAAAATATCGACACAACAGTATATGTCATGCTCTTCTAGCCCATCTACCATATCTCTCTGCGAAAGACTTCCATGGTAGTACGGCTATAAAACAGAAAAGAAAACTCTTCCGATATCTCTCGACGGCTTCTTTATGGTCGTTCCTGTTGCCAGGATGAGCACGAGGCCCATATTTAATAACAAACGGATACTCAACAGGTACGGAATTGAAACCGTATTCCCTTTCGTTCAAAATTATTCAAGTTTTTTAATTATGACAAAAATATAAATTTAGTTACTTTTTTTTACTTGAAAATTTTCGGCTTTCGCTTGAACTTAGGACCGACTAACTCGTGATCAACCACTGTTCACACGAAACCCTTCTCCACTTCAGTCCTCCAAAGGTCTCATTCGATTATTAGCTACTACCACCAAAGATCTGTACCAATGACGGCTCCATGCAGGCTTACGCCAAACACTTCTAAGCACACCATTGTACCTTCCTACTCACTAAAGTTTCAAAATTTATATTACAAGTAATATAAATCATCTACTTTAGCGGTAATGTATAGGTATACAACTAAGCCGCCATCCATTTTTAAGGGCCTTTGCTTCGGCAGGTGAGTTGTTACACACTCCTTAGCGGATTTCGACTTCCATGATCACCGTCCTGCTGTTTTAAGCAACCAACGCCTTTCAAATTCTGAATGAGTTGTTAATTTGGGCACCGTAACATTACGTTTGGTTCATCCCACAGCGCCAGTTCTGCTACCAAAAGTGGCCCACTGGGCACATTATATCATAACCTTAAACTTCATATCAAGAAAGTTAAGGTTCTTACCCATTTAAAGTTTGAGAATAGGTTAAGATCGTTTCGACCCTAAGGCCTCTAATCATTCGCTTTACCAGATAAGATTATTTTATACAACAGTTAAATGCACCAGCTATCCTGAGGGAAACTTCGGAAGGAACCAGCTACTAGATGGTTCGATTGGTCTTTCGCCCCTATACTCAATTCTGACAATCGATTTGCACGTCAGAACTGTTTCGGTCTTCCATCAGGGTTTCCCCCTGACTTCAACCTGATCAAGTATAGTTCACCATCTTTCGGGTCACAGCATATATGCTCAAGGTACGTTCCAGTTAGAGGCATAAATAATATAAATATTATTATACATAACTATATAGAACGCCCGGGATTGCGTTAATCAACTATAAATAGTTAAAAAACTAATCCCAATAATAGTCAAGTTAATTACGCTATTAGGTTTATATCCCCAATAACTTGCACATATGTTAGACTCCTTGGTCCGTGTTTCAAGACGGGTCCCGAAGGTATCCTGAATCTTTCGCATTGTTAATCATACAAGTGCTTATAATAAACATAAAAATCAATGATAATCATGCCATTATATAATTCCGAAAAATTAACGCACTGTACTCATATAATCTATCAGCACTTTATCAAATTTTTTGAAATTTATTTTATGTTAAAATGCAAGCACTCTAATTTAAATAAACTCTTATCAAAAATTGTTTGATAAATTCCATACATGCTAATAGATTACAATGTCCTTATATGGAAAAAATGCACACTATCGTTATAATATTGATTAAATATTACAATTCTAATGATGAATTTTCCATAACGGATATTCAGGTTCATCGGGCTTAACCTCTAAGCAGTTTCACGTACTATTTAACTCTCTATTCAGAGTTCTTTTCAACTTTCCCTCACGGTACTTGTTTACTATCGGTCTCATGGTTATATTTAGTTTTAGATGGAGTTTACCACCCACTTAGTGCTGCACTATCAAGCAACACGACTCTTTGGAAACATCATCTAATAATCATTAACGTTATACGGGCCTGGCAACCCTCTATGGGTAAATGGCCTCATTTAAGAAGGACTTAAATCGTTAATTTCTCATACTAGAATATTGACGTTCCATACACTGCATCTCACATTTGCCATATAGACAAAGTGACTTAGTGCTGAACTGATTTCTTTTCGCTCGCCGCTACTAAGAAAATCCTTGTTAGTTTCTTTTCCTCCCCTAATTAATATGCTTAAATTCAGGGGGTAGTCCCATATGAGTTGAGGTTGTTTAATTACACTTATAGACAATTCTCTGCCTATTTTGAAATATACTATTTTTTTCTTGAAGGTCCATAATATTCACAAAATTATTCTTTATACCATATTCGTTAATAAGAGGCAATTCTAGTTTATAAAATAATATATTTTATGCTAGACATTCCTCAATATTATTTGAAATGAATAAAGAACATATAATTCTTCAATTTCTCATGCAACAGAGTTTTAGTATTTTTCATTTATTAATTCATATTATGAATATCTTAAGCGAGAACTTTTTAGATTCACACTTATATTATCCAATAATATACAATGTGCTTAAAATTCCGAAAAATTTTAAACAACTTATTTAGCATAGTCTTACAACCCTCAACCATATGTAGTCCAAGCAGCACTAAAAAATTAATTAAAGTACATAACAGCATGGACTGCGATATGCGTTCAAAATGTCGATGTTCATGTGTCCTGCAGTTCACACGATGACGCACAGTTTGCTGCGTTCTTCATCGACCCATGAGCCGAGTGATCCACCGCTTAGAGTGATACAATTTTTTTTATTTCATTACGTCAAGAATATTTTTATTGAAAAGAAATTAAAAATACACACCATTTTTACTGGCATATATATCAATTCCTTCAATAAAATTTTTTTTTATACCTAAATAAATGTTTGCGAAATGTCTTAGTTTTACATAATCGATAATAATAAGATATATGACAAGTATATTTTAGCTAAATTTATTTATTATGATCAACATATGTAAAGCGTTAACCTGCAAACAGGTACAACATTGTTTTTCTTTAGGTGTTGCGAACCAATGTATGCGCACTGGAATATGCACAATACATTTTTGCAACGCATGTATATTATGGTACATATACACGCAGTTTTTATTTTATCCAAAACACATAAAACACTCTTAATACAGTATATAATAATAATAATACATGACAAACGGTTTTTTAGCTAATTTAAATTATTATATGTTGCATAATTGTATCTCATATGATTGAATAAAATATTATATTTATTAGTTACATAATTTATTAAATATTGCAATCCCTAAAAGAGAAAAAACAAATTTAATTTATTAACGGTTAGATGCATTAAAACAATAATGATCCTTCCCGCAGGTTCACCTACGGAAACCTTGTTACGAACTTTTACTTCCTCTAAATAATCAAGTTCGGTCAACTTTTGCGAAACAACCGCAACACACAAGGCGTCACAGTGATCACGTCCGGAGACCTCACTAAATAATTCAATCGGTAGTAGCGACGGGCGGTGTGCACAAAGGGCAGGGACGTAATCAATGCGAGTTAATGACTCACACTTACTGGGAATTCCAAGTTCATGTGAACAGTTTCAGTTCACAATCCCAAGCATGAAAGTGGTTCAGCGGTTTACCCGGACCTCTCGGTCTAGGAAATACACGTTGATACTTTCATTGTAGCGCGCGCGTGCAGCCCAGGACATCTAAGGGCATCACAGACCTGTTATTGCTCAATCTCATTATTGCTAGACGCAATTTGTCCATTTAAGAAGCTAGTGTCCTTATAATGGGACAAACCAACAGGTACGGCTCCACTTATATAAACACATTCAAACACAATAAACATTTTACTGCCACCATGAATGAAGGCTATATAAGCTTCAACACCATAATCCTGAAGATATCTATTTAATATATTTGAGTCTCGTTCGTTATCGGAATTAACCAGACAAATCACTCCACGAACTAAGAACGGCCATGCACCACCACCCATAGATTCGAGAAAGAGCTATCAATCTGTCTTACACACTTATATGTTCGGACCTGGTAAGTTTTCCCGTGTTGAGTCAAATTAAGCCGCAGGCTCCACTCCTGGTGGTGCCCTTCCGTCAATTCCTTTAAGTTTCAGCTTTGCAACCATACTTCCCCCGGAGCCCAAAAGCTTTGGTTTCCCGGGAAGCGACTGAGAAGCCATAAAAGTAGCTACACCCAATTGCTAGCTGGCATCGTTTATGGTTAGAACTAGGGCGGTATCTGATCGGCCTTCGAACCTCTAACTTTCGTTCTCTTGATTAATGAAAACATCTTTGGCAAATGCTTTCGCTTAAGTTAGTCTTACGACGGTCCAAGAATTTCACCTCTCGCGTCGTAATACTAATGCCCCCAAACTGCTTCTATTAATCATTACCTCTTGATCTGAAAACCAATGAAAGCAGAACAGAGGTCTTATTTCATTATCCCATGCACAGAATATTCAGGCATTTGAAGCCTGCTTTAGCCTCTAATTTGTTCAAAGTAATTGTACCGGCCCACAATAACACTCGATGAAGAGCACTAATGCAGGTTTTAAATAGGAGGAAACATATAAAAAAGTACAAGTACCTAATTATATATAAGAACTCCACCGGTAATACGCTTACATACATAAAGGTATAGTACTAACTACAATTGTAAGTTGCACTACCCGTATTGAAGCACAAGTTCAACTACGAACGTTTTAACCGCAACAACTTTAATATACGCTATTGGAGCTGGAATTACCGCGGCTGCTGGCACCAGACTTGCCCTCCAATAGGTCCTTGTTAAAAGATTTAAAGTGTACTCATTCCAATTACAGGGCCTCGGATATGAGTCCTGTATTGTTATTTTTCGTCACTACCTCCCCGAGCTGGGAGTGGGTTCTTTACGCGCCTGCTGCCTTCCTTAGATGTGGTAGCCGTTTCTCAGGCTCCCTCTCCGAATCGAACCCTATTCCCGTTACCCGTGCAACCATGGTAGTCCTGATACTACCATCAAAAGTTGATAGGGCAGACATTTGAAAGATCTGTCGTCGTACAAGACCATACGATCTGCATGTTATCTAGAGTTCAACCAGTGTAACGATCTTGCGATCGCTTGGTTTTAGCCTAATAAAGCACACGTTCCAGAGGTCCGTGTTTTAATTGCATGTATTAGCTCTAGAATTACCACAGTTATCCAAGTAAAACTGTTAACGATCTAAGGAACCATAACTGATATAATGAGCCTTTATGCGGTTTCACTATTAATCGTGTGTACTTAGACATGCATGGCTTAATCTTTGAGACAAGCATATAACTACTGGCAGAGATCAACCAGAATAATGTTCATTTCATTATGTAAATATATTTAAAATATAATACATAAATCTTCAAATATGTAAAATACATGACAACTCACAAAGTTGAATAACAAACGATAATATTCAATAATTGTATATATATCTGTGTTATACTTGACATGTACTATACGAATGTGGCCATAATTAGATAGCATTCACGTTTCGCTAGTTATAATTCACACATTGTTATATAAATATATATACTTATATATATAATATATATGCATATAATCGTTCAAAAATATCATTTATTTCAACTTACTAAATATATTATATCACACATGCATATTTTATAATTTAAAATTCAATTAATTGAATAAAAAATTATTTATTTTGATGACAAATTGATAATTTATATTAATCTGCATTTACGTGTAGACAATATTATATTAGTAAAAACTCCGTCCACAATAGTGTCCTAGAGGATTTTCATTATTCACAAAATATTAATTCTTTAGCTACGAAACACCGTCTTCTTTTGAAAAGACATTTAATACATTATATGCTTATTATATAATAGTAATAATTATATACCATATAATAGTATCAATTTTTATATCGGATGAGACTAATAATTAATTAATAATAACATAATTATTACTTAATATGCAAACTGAAATATATGCATCCAATACATATATACGTGATGAGCACACACTGCACCATGTATAGGATTTTGTGACACGACTTTCCTACAATGCTAACTTATTTCAATTTAGTGCAAGATTACCATCTAACTATCGCCATCGACGACTAATTAATAATGCACAACAGTAACATGCTTCATCTATTTTAATCTTCCCAGAATCATATTGCCTACTTCTATATGATTATTTTCATATATTATTTATATATGACGGTTATGCCGGCAAGACTCCACTCCATATACATAGTCATAATTATTTCACTTGTGAAAATTTTTCTCATAGGACATGCCTGCTCGACATCACCACCTCCTATATAGAGTTTTGTACACGTTTTCTACAACAGCTCATTTTACTAAGGTATACCACCTAATGTATCTTTATGTTGCACTAATTTAATAATGCACACAGTAAAACTTCATTATTTTTAACTTTTTTTAATCATATTGCCTTCTATATGATTATTTTCATATATTATTTATATATGACTTATGCCGGCAAGACTCACTCCATACAACATAGTCAGCTATATATTTCACTTGTGAAATTTTTCTCATATGACATGCCTGCTCGACATCACCACCCCCTATATAGGTTTTGTGACACTGGCTGTTTTTCTACCAACCAGCTCATTTTACTAAGGTCGCCAACCTAATGTATCTTTATGTTGCAGCTAATTTAATAACCAACAGTAAAACTTCATTATTGTAATTTTTTTTAATCATATTGCCTTCTATATGAGCCAATCTTGGCTCTTCATATTATTTATATATATATCTCCACAAATACTTCAATGTCGTTAGAGTATTACTTGCGCAGTGACTTGCC
Source organism: Drosophila albomicans (assembly GCF_009650485.2). NCBI lineage: Eukaryota > Metazoa > Arthropoda > Insecta > Diptera > Drosophilidae > Drosophila > Drosophila albomicans. The sequence continues at coordinate 13,642 of NW_026263478.1, read as the reverse complement.
AGTGCTGGAATATGGTTGATTCATCACCACATAGGCGTTTCTCACTCCACCCCTATTTATAAGTGATACACGCATGTTCATTAGATAACTAAATAATGCTGACGTAAAGCAAGCTATCGACATAACTTCTGGCATACACTGCACCCTATATAGTTTTATGACAGTTTCTGCATCTCTACCTCAGCAACAGAAGCTTTTATGTCACATTGCGCGATACTATCCAAATGTATCCTGGTGTACCCAAAGTAGCGCTACAGTAAAACCCTTATTTTGTACACGTAATGACACATATTGTCACATGATTATTTTCATACTTAGAACTATATGCTTGCCAATACGCCAAGACACAGCCTCACTCAGTTGCCACAGTCATAGGAATTTCAGATGTCGAAATTATTCAAAATCATTTATACATCGACAATGCTGCGACCTCATCCACCCTATAGTCCATGTACGCAATCTACCAGCTCATATGGGGAATACATATACCCGAAACGTATCATGACCCTTTGTGTAACACTACAACACAATTTAATAATTCAGGCTAATAGACGCTTCAGCACTAATTCCAATGCTCAAAACTTCTATTATTTTTAACTTTTTTAATCATATTGCCTTCTATATGATTATTTAATATATTATTTATATATGACTTATGCCGGCAAGACACTCCATATAAATAGTCATATATATTTCACTTGAGAATTTTTCTCATATGACATGCCTGACGACATCACCACCCCTATATAGGTTTTGTGACACGTTTTCTACAACCAGCTCATTTTACTAGCTTCATATACCACCTAACGTGTATCTTTATTGTTGCACTAATTTAATAATGCAACAGTAAAACTTCATTATTTTTAACTTTTTTTAATCATATTGCCTTCTATATGATTATTTTCATATATTATTTATATATGACTTATGCCGGCATGACTCACTCCATATACATAGTTATATATTGTTTCACTTGTGAAATTTTTCTCATATGACATGCCTGCCCTGACTTCACCACCCCTATATAGGTTTTGTGACACGTTTTCTACAATGCTCTTATTTTATTTAGTATTACCCATCTAACGTATCTTTTGTTGCACTAATTTAATAATACAACAGTAAAACTTCATTATTTTTAACTTTTTTAATCATATTGCCTTCTATATGATTATTTTCATATATTATTTATATATGACTTATGCCGGCAAGACTCACTCCATATACATAGTCATATATATTTCACTTGTGAAATTTTTTCTCATATGACATGCCTGCTCGACATCACCACCCCTATATAGGTTTTGTGACACGTTTTCTACAACCAGCTCATTTTACTAAAGGTATACCACCTAATGTATCTTTATGTTGCACTAATTTAATAATGCAACAGTAAAACTTCATTATTTTTAACTTTTTAATCAATATTGCCTTCTATATGATTATTTTCATATATTATTATATATGACTTATGCCGGCAAGACTCACTCCATATACATAGTCATATATATTTCACTTGTGAAATTTTTCTCATATGACATGCCTGCTCGACATCACCACCCCTATATAGGTTTTGTGACACGTTTTCTACAACCAGCTCATTTTACTAAGGTATACCACCTAATGTATCTTATGTTGCACTAATTTAATAATGCAACAGTAAAAACTTCATTATTTTTAACTTTTTTAATCATATTGCCTCTATATGATTATTTTCATATATTATTTATATATGACTTATGCCGGCATGACACTCCATATAAATAGTCATATATATTTCACTTGTGAAATTTTTCTCATATGACATGCCTGCCCGACCTCACCACCCCTATATAGGTTTTGTGACACGTTTTCTACAATGCTCTTATTTTATTTAGTATTACCATCTAACGTATCTTTTTGTTGGCACTAATTTAATAATACAACAGTAAAACTTCATTATTTTTTAACTTTTTTAATCATATTGCCTTCTATATGATTATTTTCATATATTATTTATATATGACTTATGCCGGCAAGACTCACTCCATATACATAGTCATATATATTTCACTTGTGAATTTTTCTCATATGACATGCCTGCTCGACATCACCACCCCTATATAGGTTTTGTGACACGTTTTCTACAACCAGCTCATTTTACTAAGGTATACCACTAATGTATCTTTATGTTGCACTAATTTAATAATGCAACAGTAAACTTCATTATTTTTAACTTTTTTAATCATATTGCCTTCTATATGATTATTTTCATATATTATTTATATATGACTTATGCCGGCATGACACTCATATAAATAGTCATATATATTTCACTTGTGAAAATTTTTCTCATATGACATGCCTGCCCGACCTCACCACCCCTATATAGGTTTTGTGACACGTTTTCTACAAATGCTCTTATTTTTATTTAGTATTACCATCTAACGTATCTTTTTGTTGCACTAATTTAATAATACAACAGTAAAACTTCATTATTTTTAACTTTTTTAATCATATTGCCTTCTATATGATTATTTTTCATATATTATTTATATATGACTTATGCCGGCAAGACTCACTCCATATACATAGTCATATATATTTCACTTGTGAAATTTTTCTCATATGACATGCCTGCTCGACATCACCACCCTATATAGGTTTTGTGACACGTTTTCTACAACCAGCTCATTTTACTAAGGTATACCACCTAATGTATCTTTATGTGCACTAATTTTAATAATGCAACAGTAAAACTTCATTATTTTTAACTTTTTTAATCAATTGCCTTCTATATGATATTTTTCATATATTATTTATATATGACTTATGCCGCATTACACTCCATATACATAGACATATATATTTCACTTGTGAAATTTTCTCATATGACATGCCTGCCCGACCTCACCACCCCTATATAGGTTTTGTGACACGTTTTCTACAACCCGCTCATTTTACCAAGGTCTACCACCTAATGTATCTTTATGTGGCACTAGTTAATAATTCAACAGCTTTACTTCATTATTTATTATAATAATTTGTATTAAATGACTAGTACAATCGTTTTTTGGTTTTCATATGTTTAAAATTTTTTGTCAAAGTGAAACTCATATCTCGGTAGAACCTCTATATCATATGGCTGCAGTTCAATAAAAAATTCACCAAGTCCAAAAAATTTTTTCTCAGTTAAATTCAAAATCTTATCTCATTTTATTAAAAAACTGGTATAAAATGAGTTATAAAAAGTTTTTTTCTAACAATTTTCATATGTTGAAATTTTTTGTCAAAGTTGAACTCATATCTCGGTAGAACCTCATATCATATGGCTGAAGTTCAATAAAAATTTACCAAGTCCAAAAAATTTACCAAGTCCAAAAAAATTTTTTTCTCAAGTTAAATTAAAATCTTAATTCATTTTATTAAAAACTATATAATGATATATATATAAAGTTTTTTCTTCAATTTTCATATGTTGAAATTTTTTGTCAAAGTTGAACTCATATCTCGTAGAACCTCATATCAATATGGCTGCAGTTCAATAAAAAATTCACACCAAGTCCAAAAATTTTTTTCTCAACGTAAAATTCAAATCGTATCTCATTATATTAATAAAACTGTATAAATGATATTTAAAAAGTTTTTTCTTCAAATTTTCATATGTTGAAAATTTTTTTCAATGTTGAAACTCATATCTCGTATGAACCTCATATCATAATGGCTGATTAGTTCAATAAAATTCACCAAGTCCAAAAAAAATCTTTTTCTCAAGTTAAAATTCAAAAATCTTATCTCATTATATTAATAAACTGTTTAAAATGATAATTAAAAAGGTTTTTCTTCAATTTTCATATGTTGAAATTTTTGTCAAAGTTGAACTCATATCTCGGTAGAACCTCATATCATATGGCTGCAGTTCAATAAAAAATTCACCAAGTCAAAAAAATCTTTTTCTCAAGTTAAATTCAAAATCTTATCTCATTATATTAATAAACTGTATAAAATGATATTTAAAAAGTTTTTTCTTCAATTTTCATATGTTGAAATTTTTTGTCATAGTTGAAACTCATCTCTCGGTAGAACCTCATATCATATGGCTGCAATTCAAAAAAAATTCACCAAGTCCAAAAAATTTTTTCTCAGTTAAATTCAAAATTGTATCTCATTTTATTAATAAACTGTATAAAATGATATTTAAAAAATTTTTCTTCAATTTTCATATGTTGAAATTTTTTGTCAAAGTTGAACTCATCTCTCGGTAGAACCTCATATCATATGGCTGCAGTTCAATAAAAAATTCACCAAGTTCAAGTTAAATTCAAAATCTTATCTCATTATATTAATAAACAGTATAAAATGCTATTTAAAAAGTTTTTTTCTTCAATTTTCATATGTTGAAATTTTTTGTCAAAGTTGAACTCATATCTCATGTCTTAATTTGTGCCACTAATATGATGGCGTTCTTTTGCTACCAAACACATAATATGTGTATGAAATAAATGCATACTTAAAATACGCAAGTATTCTGTTCATATAGATACATACATAAATAAAAGTATATATATATTTTTTATATCATGCATATTTTAATTTTTCGCCACTAATATGATGGCGTCCTTCTGGCTACCAAATTCATGTAATTGCGTACCAAATAAATGTATATTTAAAAATACACAAGTATTTTTGTACATACATAGATATACCATGCATATTTTAATTTTCGCCACTAATATGATGGCGTCCTTCTGCTACCAATCAATATATATATAACTAACGCTTACTAAATAAATGCATATTTAAAATATACAAGTATTTTGTACACATAGATATACTATGCATATTCTTAATTTTCGCCACTAATATGATGGCGTTCCTTTTGCTACCAAATAATATATATATAACCAACGCATAATAAATAAATGCATATATAAAATACGCAAGTATTTTGTACACATAGATATACTATGCATATTCTTGATTTTCGCCACTAATATAATGGCGTTCCTTTTGCTACCAAATAAATATATATAACCAACGCATAATAAATAATGCATATATAAAATATGCAAGTATTTTGTATACATAGATATACTATGCATATTCTTAAATTTTCGCCACTAATATAATGGCGTTCCTTTTGCTACCAAATAAATATATACAACTAACGCATACTAAATAAATGCATATTTAAAATACGCAAGTATTTTGTACACATATTATACTTTGCATATTCTTAATTTTCGCCACTAATATGATGACGTCCTTTTGCTACCAAATAAATATATATAACCAACGCATATAAATAAATGCATATATAAAATACGCAAGTATTTTGTACACATAGATATACTATGCATATTCTTAATTTTCGCCACTAATATAATGGCGTTCCTTTTGCTACCAAATAAATATATACACCAACGCATAATAATAAATGCATATATAAAATATGCAAGTATTTTGTATACTTAGATATACTTAGTATGCATATTATTAATTTTCGCCACTAATATAATGGCGTTCCTTTTGCTACCAAATAAATATAAATAACTAACGCATACTAAATAAATGCATATTTAAAATACGCAAGTATTTTGTACACATACGTGTTATACCTTTGCATATTCTAATTTTCGCCACTAATATGATGGACGTTCCTTTTGCTACCAAATAAATATATATAACCAACGCATTATAAATAAATGCATATATAAAATACGCAAGATTTTGTACACATAGATATACTTAGTATGCATATTATTAATTTTCGCCACTAATATAATGGCGAGTTCCTTTTGCTACCAAATAAATATATATAACCCAACGCATAATAAATAAAATGCATATATAAAATATGCAAGTATTTTGTATACATAGATATACTTACTATGCATATTATTAATTTTCGCCACACTAATATAATGGCGTTCCTTTTGCTACCAAATAAATATATATAACTAACGCATACTAAATAAATGCATATTTAAAAATACACAAGTATATTTGTACACATAGATATATTATTTATTTATATATATATAATATATTTATATATTATATAAATTTTCTTCTTATATGCGTAATTGTATAACACATAATTAATAATTATGCATACAATTTTGCATATTTTATATATATAAATATATATATAATATTTTTTTATATATGCCTTAAACATATATATTTTATCGAATCGTCAAGCAAAGGATAAGCTTCAGTGGATCGCAGTATGGCAGCTGCTCAACCACTTACAACACCTTGCCTGTTATAAAAGTCGTTTACAATTGATTCAAGGCTTTGTCATTGTATTAAATAATGTTTTAATATTATAACTAGCGCGGCACCAGGTGATTCGAAGATCCTCCCAATTTACTATGTTATATGTAACATTGGCATCACATTCCATCGTCGTCTATTAAAATGAAATAATAAACTTTTAATGGTTTAGAAGCCATACAATGCAAATTGCCCCTTATTTTTCATTGCAGTCCAGCACGGATACGACCTTAGAGGCGTTCAGGCATAATCCAACGGACGTAGCGTCATACCACTGTTCGCTCGAACAAGTATTGTGCCATTGGTCCGTACCTGCGGTTCCTCTCGTACATTACGCAGGGAATGCTGTCGCAACAACGTTTTGTCATTAGTAGGGTAAAACTAACCTGTCTCACGACGGTCTAAACCCCAGCTCACGTTCCCTTGCATGGGTGAACAATCCAAACGCTTGGTGAATTTTGCTTCACAATGATAGGAAGAGCCGACATCGAAGGATCAAAAAGCGACGTCGCTATGAACGCTTGGCCGCCACAAGCCAGTTATCCTATGGTAACTTTTCTGACACCTCTTGTTAAAAACTCTTTAAACCAAAAGGATCGATAGGCCGAGCTTTTGCTGTCCCTGTGTGTACTGAACACCGAGATCAAGGCAGCATTTGCCCTTTTGCTCTATGTGTGGTTTCTGTCGCACTGAGCTGGCCTTGGGACACCTCCCGTTATTATTTGAGAGATGTACCGCCCCAGTCAAACTCCCTACCTGGCAATGTCCTTGAATTGGATCATACCTGAGTAATTGGAGTTATACCAAATTTTTTATTAAGAACACATAAATGCACTCTCTCATTAATGAATTTGTTGCATTATATAAACAAACTCGTGGATACGTTGATCAAGAAAGCTTGCATCAAAACCCATACCATAAGATATAATAAATATATCCGTATAATGGCTAGGAAATGATACACGTTCCATTTAATCAAGTAAGTAAGGAAACAATAAGAGTAGTGGTATTTCATTGTCGATACTAAACCGAAATTTTATATCTCCCACTTATTCGTACACCTCTTATGTCTCCTTACACACAATGCCAGATTAGAGTCAAGCTCAAAAGGGTCTTCTTTCCCGCTAATTATTCCAAGCCGTTCCCTTGGCTGTGGTTTCGCTAGATAGTAGATAGGACACAAATAAATTCCGGTGTTTTACGTGTGCACCTGTCACAGAGTGACTTATCACACGGTGCCCGAGCACAGGGAATCAATTTAAGCATGATCAGCGCCCCCTTGGAATTCACCGCAGGTACACATTTGAAAGAGCCAGTTGTTTGGACTGGAACACTTCCTCCTGTAGTGGGGAGCGAGGCCCACCTAAAACCCTGGCGATCTGTGGTTCACGGCAACCGGTTGTATTACGCAACGCCACGTCAGCACTCCGCTCTCTCCCGCATTGGATATTATACCAAACCTCAGCCACATCGATGCTCCCGAAGGGCCACAACCCGTGCCACGACGACAAAAGTCCGCGGCACCTGGCTCCCGTGCGTACCAGAAGCCGCCGGTCAGGTTTCGTACCACAAGCGGTACCACCAAATTAACTCCAAACAGTTAGCGTTGGTGACGCACCTCGAGATCGCTCGTACGATAAGTGGAGGTCCACTGTGGTGAAAGTCTAAGACCCGTCATCCACACGGTGAGGCCCCAGTTTTAGCTTTCAGCTCGGACTGACAGCTCAAAAAGAAATTATCTCGTTTAGTCGTACGACGCAGGATAAGCTGTCTATTCTAAGACCCACAACGACAGTTTTAGCAGACTGACAGCCCAAAAAAATTATAGTCGCCCCTCATACGTCAGATAACTGGAGGAATTCTAAGACCGCCACCACACGGGTGATGCAGTTTAGCCATTGCAGCTCGGGACATGCCGGCCATTCGTCGCGCTCCTGGTACAACAATGCGACGCCCTGTGAACACCGGCATCGCAAATGTTTGCAATAGCTGCATCCTCTCCGTGTGCCCACCGCTCCAGAAACCCTCCAGACGCCATGCAGGTATCATCCCAAGTCCATCGAGGTACGCAAATCTGATAATATGGGCATACACACAGAACGTGCAGCGCATCTTCGCTATTCCGCACCGCATAGACATGCAGGCGTTCCGCTTACGTCTCTCATGCAGAAATGGCATTCAGCGATCCATGGCCTGTCAGAGGAATCCAGCACGTAGGCTGAAACCGAAGTCTCGCCTGCTGAAGACGAAACCCAGCAGCCGGATAAAAAGATGAGTCACCCCGGCCGGGTTCTCACCATTATCCCATCTGCTTTGCCACTCCTGCAGCACACGGTCGTCCAGCATCGCCATTCTTCTGCTTTGTGATCAAGACCCGACAGATCTTGACCAAACAGCCAGTCGCTCTCCTCCAGCGGGTGATTCGCGCTTGAGTTGAAAACTGATTGCCAATTTCTTGGCAGCCAGATCAAACGGGGGGAACACCAGCAAAGACTTGCAGCGCCACAGTGGACACTGTACGGCACACCGGTAGGAATCAAGAAGGATGCGCCTTTGGCAGGACAGTAGGTGCATCCTGGCCTTACTCGTCTCATCGCCGCGGCAACCATACTGAGGCACCAAAGAGCCAACAAGGCACCATGAAGTCCAGTGTAAATGGTCGCTTGGCAACGGGACTGATCCCCCAGTCGACCGTATAGCGTGCCAAAAACACCAACGACTCCGCTCAGCCGATCACGTAAGAGACGCGATATGCGGGTTGAAATTCAACAACGCTCGCCGACCGTGATGCCACAGATACCGGTATTTGTTCAAACGTGGGCAGGCCTTGCTCAGCAACCGTACCCCCGGATCCTATTAGACGATAATGGCCTCAGCAACATGACAGCCGTCCTTACTGGTGAGACGGACACGCCTACCTCTGTTCCCAAGCTCCTACGCATGGACATGTACTCCGCCTCCTTTCGACTCAGATCGTTTCGGGAGATTTCCCTCAACGGAAGTAGCAAGTCGCTGCATACGCGCTCAGTTTGCACAAAGGCTCCCAAGCGCCGAAGAAGCACGATCCATCATGAGGTTCCAAATGAATGGACCACTGATGGATCGCCCTTGCGGCAACCTCTGGTCACCAGCACAAGATGCTTCCTCGTATCTGCTGACGATGCACGCACTGCCAGAGAAAAAGCTTCGCCACAAGCTGGCCTCTCGGCAGCCTGGTCGATCAGCCGGCGTAGCACAGCATCCCACTCCACGTGGTCAAATGCTCCTTTGAAATCCACGAAGATTCCGAGAGTACATATCTTGCCGGCTGGCGTCGACAGTACTCTTCACGTGTCTCCAGGCATCCTCCACACAGCGTCCAGGTTGAAAATCCGCAAATTGCCATTCTGCACGCCCCTCCGGAGATGTACCTTCATCGGCCTGACCATGATACCCTCGAGCACCTTACCAAAAGACCTGTAGCGACTATATACCACGATAAGAGCAGGATCGCTCCTGTCTTATCGGCCCCTTGAGAGTCTACAAACAACGCGCGGGCGCGTTTCCACTCAGAAGGGAAATAGTCCTTCAGGTCTAAACAGCGGATAACAACCGCTGTAAGATGCTGCGAATAGCCACGCCAAACCTCTTTACAGATCTACTCCAGTGATGCCGTCATGCAGGCGAGCGTCTGCTCCGTACCCTGCGACACAAGCACTCACTTCGTACTTCGTCGTGTGGGCGGAATGCGATTCTGGATGGCAATCGGTGCATTCGGACTCCGCGCTTAACTGGAAAGTAAGATACTGGAGGAGCACTCGCACAGTCGTGCCATTTACGATGCTCTCGCCAGTTACGTCTGTAGCAGCCCATCTCTTGAATTCCTCTTTTTGACGTCGGGCAAATCCTGTAACCTGCCCCCAGCGTTCATCCCCGATATCTTTCGCAGGTAGCGTAAGGGCGAACGCCAGTTTCCTCCTTTGGCGATCCAGATAGTTAATCTCTTGTGGTGGTACTGACCCACGGAGACCGCAGGTCGGTTAGCAAGTCGCCCTGCTTCATCGCTGCCACGTACGACGAGCATTTCTGTAGTCCGCCGCCTCCAGCTCCTGACCTCTCGGCCTCGTACTGAGGTTGGCATAGTCCACCAGACCACTTTTTGGCGGAGAGCGCGTCGTCGCTGGGCTGCCTGCGCCAAAATACATGGTCGCATACACTGTGCACCAGTGCACGCGTTGCAGACACCATTTCTATGGTCATCAATGGACATCTCCGTGTGTGTCTGCGGGAATCGCTCAAGCTTGCATAAAGCTCACCACGGAAGCGACTGCCAACGTGGCATGTGAGAAGTTTCCAGGCTGGAACAGGAGCATCGCTCTCAAAACTGTGTCTCTGGGGGTCTCGCGTCACCTCAACACAAATCGTGTTTGTGGTCACTGAGGTCCACTCGTCCACTCTCCATCATATGCGGCCATAAGGGCGCTGCTTCGTTGGCAATCGGACGTCGTATCACTCTGTCCGCGGTGATTATCGAACGTATACAAACTACTTGACCTCATTTAGCACGCCGGCCTCGGGATTCTAGAATCTCATTCGGTCAAGAGCTCTACCCCCGTTCGGCGTTCAAGTCGCCACGAGGCACGCTCGAGCGATCTTGCTGAAACCACCAGGGGGACACTGCATTCGCATCCAGCCACAGATAACCGGATTCGCTACCAGCCAGTATAGCACGGTCATCCAGATACTGCAAGGTACGGTTCCAGAATCAGTGTTGTATTGCAGTTACACGTGACCTAGGAAGATTGAGCCAAAATCTTCCAGTGACACTCACGCATACGCCAAAGTCCGTGATGAGCGACTCAATAGGCATACAGATGGCATACCGGTCGTCCAAAAAAGATGGCAGCCTACAAACGCGATCAGACAACACACGCATCCGCGGCTGGAATGCCCGTAATGCCGTGTCTTTTGTCGACGGTATGGTTCCTGCAGCCAAAGCGAACACTGTGGCGGAAGTCTCGCACCCGAGTTGTCAAACTCAACGGTTAGCGGCGCCCTCGCGACGCTCGACCCACAATTAGCTTGGGATATGACAAAAGCTAAACATCTATGTGCTAGCTTGCTTCCCGCCCTGCTAAGACCGCCACCTATATTTGGGCACCTCTCCGACAGCATGTAAATTGCCGGAGGAATTCCCCTTTAAACGCCAAGCGTTTCGCAGGCCAGCCTGCCTAGCACCAATTCCAACGCTACCCATCTGGTCCGCGGTCGTGACCCGCATTGAGCCGGGCCCATTACTGCGTATTTTCACTCCCGGCATTTGCTGAAAACCTCTGTTGGTGCTCGACATACCCACACACGCGCGAGTTGACACCCGCGTGATAGTTCGTGGACGCTAGCGAGCGCTAACAGCGGAAGAAACCCAACTTGATGTAGACCCTTTCCGGTGTCTTATCAAGCCCACCCTGCTTGCGCCTTTTCGTCACATCAGCTGTCGATAGTCTGGACGGTACCCTGTCAGGACCGAACCACGAGCATTCGACCCCAGTACTGCACCATCTTCTTGACACAGGCCGAACGTCTTGACGAAAGCTCCTCTGAAGTTGGTCTCGGCATAGACTGCGCACATGAATCGACTTCCGGTAGAATTCGCGTGCTGTGTCACGGCTTCGCGAACACAGGTGGACTTTCGACCTCACTCCACGGTTGGCGGGCCAATCCTCCAGACCGACCATCGTGAACTCGCGTTGGCCACCACTTTGATGTCACTTCTTGACGCCGTACGTAATGCACGGCCCGCCACCTGCGCTTCAATTCACGATTTCGTGAACCCTAACGCCTCTCCAATAGAGCTGGGCAACTTGGTCACCCCACGAATGTCCGCGTTCCTTAGCTCGTCACACGACCCGACCACGTTTTCCACCGGGCTATCTTAGCGTGCAGGAGCCATTTTTCGAGTGCTACAGCGCTATTTCGGTCAGCAAACGCCGTGACAGCTCGGTGCCAGCCACCACGCGTACTTGGGGCCGTATAAAGTGGCGCAGCAGCTGTTGCGCACAAACGCAACCTTCGTCTCCAAAACGGCGTTCGCCACAACTAGCGCATGTCACCAAGCTCGCCAAGGCCGGGCACTTGCCTTCCAAAAAACGGCGAGGCCGCTTCCGCGCCATCCATGGCGCGCAGCCACAGCGAACCCACTGCGTCTGTCTACAACCCGCCAGCTGCCAGCCAATACCGGCATTTCAGACCCTTCCTTCACCACCCACTGGCAGCAACAAAATTACCAGCACGGAGCTGGACGGCCAGCCCGCTCTATTCGGCGACTAGCCCTCCACACAGGTTAACGGCGCTGCAGGGCCATGGGGGGACCGATTAGCAGCTAGTCCAACTCCATCGGCGGACCAGCGCGGCGGTCAGCAGCGGTTCCAGCGGCCGCTCCAGCGCGGATCCTAGTGCCGACCATCGCCTGACGGTTCCCATGCGCGCGGTTAGGCTTCACAATGAAGACGAGACAAGCCAGCCGCTTTGGCAGAAGCATCGTCGTTCGCGCAACCAAAGGGCGACGATTACAGCCCTATCCGCGCCCTGTGTACTCACTTTTCTCTTTCAGCTTATCTGGGCGATCTCTGAACTCGACAGTTTCAGACTCGCTGACACACACACGACATTCGCGCATTTTTAGGTTAATCACAACAACCGCAGAAGAAAATACGCAAGCAGTAACAACCCCCACAAGTGCAAACGCAGGTCACACTGTGATGGCAATAGCAGTGTACTGCAGGTAAGGTTCCAAATTAGCAAGCTTTTGTCCGTCACAAAGAACTGCTGAGCTTTTCTTCATACTTCTTATTCTTCTTCTTCTTCTTTTACTTGCTATCTCACTGACAAACAGAGACTAGGTACTAACCTAGACACATAGAACTAGATATACTTTTCACCGCAGTCGTAATTTCTCCACAAACGAAGAAAGTAAATTTCATCGGAAAATCTAAGTGGTGCCACTGTCACCGCTATTTATCTGATCCACAATATATTCCGTTTGGGGTTCCCGCACGAGTGACACACTCCACACTCCGCGTCTTTACGTCGCGCTACTGCTTCTTTTATCGGATGTTTGACGCGCCCTTCCGTTTCGACGGAGCGCACGGACGCACGTTCTGCTTCACTTCGGAAGTTGCCTCGTCGAGACCGATAACACCCAATTTATGCGACAGTAGGAATCTCTGTTAATCCTCATGCGCGTCACTAATTAGATGACAGAGGCACTTGGCTATTTTGTAGAAATGAATTTGCCCACCCAACCAAATGGCCATACTATGACTGGCACGCATATGACTGATTTCCCCTTACTTTGTACCACAATAGATGTTGGCCAAGTGTGGAGTTGATCTTTCAATGAGGAAAAGTA
>NW_026263477.1:0-21523 GCF_009650485.2 Drosophila albomicans | reverse complement strand
TTCAAGACGGGTCCGAAGGTATCCTGAATCTTTCGCATTGTTAATCATACAAGTGCTTATAATAAACATAAAAATCAATGATAATCATGCCATTATATATAATTCCGAAAAATTAACGCACTGTACTCATATAATCTATCAGCACTTTATCAAATTTTTGAAATTTATTTTATGTTAAAATGCAAGCACTCTAATTTAAATAAACTCTTATCAAAATTGTTTGATAAATTCCATACATGCTAATAGATTACAATGTCCTTATATGGAAAAAATGCACACTATCGTTATAATATTGATTAAATATTACAATTCTAATGATGATGAATTTTCCATAACGGATATTCAGGTTCATCGGGCTTAACCTCTAAGCAGTTTCACGTACTATTTAACTCTCTATTCAGAGTTCTTTTCAACTTTCCCTCACGGTACTTGTTTACTATCGGTCTCATGGTTATATTTAGTTTTAGATGGAGTTTACCACCCACTTAGTGCTGCACTATCAAGCAACACGACTCTTTGGAAACATCATCTAATAATCATTAACGTTATACGGGCCTGGCACCCTCTATGGGTAAATGGCCTCATTTAAGAAGGACTTAAATCGTTAATTTCTCATACTAGAATATTGACGTTCCATACACTGCATCTCACATTTGCCATATAGACAAAGTGACTTAGTGCTGAACTGATTTCTTTTCGCTCGCCGCTACTAAGAAAATCCTTGTTAGTTTCTTTTCCTCCCCTAATTAATATGCTTAAATTCAGGGGGTAGTCCCATATGAGTTGAGGTTGTTTAATTACACTTATAGACAATTCTCTGCCTATTTTGAAATATACTATTTTTTTTCTTGAAGGTCCATAATATTCACAAAATTATTCTTTATACCATATTCGTTAATAAGAGGCAATTCTAGTTTATAAAATAATATATTTTATGCTAGACATTCCTCAATATTATTTGAAATGAATAAAGAACATATAATTCTTCAAATTTCTCATGCAACAGAGTTTTAGTATTTTCATTTATTAATTCATATTATGAATATCTTAAGCGAGAACTTTTTAGATTCACACTTATATTATCCAATAATATACAATGTGCTTAAAATTCCGAAAAATTTTAAACAACTTATTTAGCATAGTCTTACAACCCTCAACCATATGTAGTCCAAGCAGCACTAAAAAATTAATTAAAGTACATAACAGCATGGACTGCGATATGCGTTCAAAATGTCGATGTTCATGTGTCCTGCAGTTCACACGATGACGCACAGTTTGCTGCGTTCTTCATCGACCCATGAGCCGAGTGATCCACCGCGCTTAGAGTGATACATTTTTTTTTTATTTCATTACGTCAAGAATATTTTTATTGAAAGAAATTAAAAATACACCATTTTACTGGCATATATCAATTCCTTCAATAAAATTTTTTTTTTTTATACCTAAATAAATGTTGCGAAATGTCTTAGTTTTACATAATCGATAATAATAAGATATATGACAAGTATATTTTAGCTAAATTTATTTATTATGATCAACATATGTAAAGCGTTAACCTGCAAACAGGTACAACATTGTTTTTTCTTTAGGTGTTGCGAACCAATGTATGCGCACTGGAATATGCACAATACATTTTGCAACGCATGTATATTATGGTACATATACACGCAGTTTTTTATTTTATCCAAAACACATAAAACACTCTTAATACAGTATATAATAATAATAATACATGACAAACGGTTTTTAGCTAATTTAAATTATTATATGTTGCATAATTGTATCTCATATGATTGAATAAAATATTTATATTTATTTAGTTACATAATTTATTAAATATTGCAATTCCCTAAAAGAGAAAAACAAATTTAATTTATTAACGGTTAGATGCATTAAAACAATAATGATCCTTCCGCAGGTTCACCTACGGAAACCTTGTTACGACTTTTACTTCCTCTAAATAATCAAGTTCGGTCAACTTTTGCGAAACAACCGCAACACACAAGGCGTCACAGTGATCACGTCCGGAGACCTCACTAAATAATTCAATCGGTAGTAGCGACGGGCGGTGTGCACAAAGGGCAGGGACGTAATCAATGCGAGTTAATGACTCACACTTACTGGGAATTCCAAGTTCATGTGAACAGTTTCAGTTCACAATCCCAAGCATGAAAGTGGTTCAGCGGTTTACCCGGACCTCTCGGTCTAGGAAATACACGTTGATACTTTCATTGTAGCGCGCGTGCAGCCCAGGACATCTAAGGGCATCACAGACCTGTTATTGCTCAATCTCATTATTGCTAGACGCAATTTGTCCATTTAAGAAGCTAGTGTCCTTATAATGGGACAAACCAACAGGTACGGCTCCACTTATATAAACACATTCAAACACAATAAACATTTTACTGCCACCATGAATGAAGGCTATATAAGCTTCAACACCATAATCCTGAAGATATCTATTTAATATATTTGAGTCTCGTTCGTTATCGGAATTAACCAGACAAATCACTCCACGAACTAAGAACGGCCATGCACCACCACCCATAGATTCGAGAAAGAGCTATCAATCTGTCTTACACACTTATGTTCGGACCTGGTAAGTTTTCCCGTGTTGAGTCAAATTAAGCCGCAGGCTCCACTCCTGGTGGTGCCCTTCCGTCAATTCCTTTAAGTTTCAGCTTTGCAACCATACTTCCCCCGGAGCCCAAAAGCTTTGGTTTCCCGGGAAGCGACTGAGAGAGCCATAAAAGTAGCTACACCCAATTGCTAGCTGGCATCGTTTATGGTTAGAACTAGGGCGGTATCTGATCGCCTTCGAACTCTAACTTTCGTTCTTGATTAATGAAAACATCTTTGGCAAATGCTTTCGCTTAAGTTAGTCTTACGACGGTCCAAGAATTTCACCTCTCGCGTCGTAATACTAATGCCCCCAAACTGCTTCTATTAATCATTACCTCTTGATCTGAAAACCAATGAAAGCAGAACAGAGGTCTTATTTCATTATCCCATGCACAGAATATTCAGGCATTTGAAGCCTGCTTTAAGCACTCTAATTTGTTCAAAGTAATTGTACCGGCCCACAATAACACTCGATGAAGAGCACTAATGCAGGTTTTTAAATAGGAGGAACATATAAAAAAGTACAAGTACCTAATTATATATAAGAACTCCACCGGTAATACGCTTACATACATAAAGGTATAGTACTAACTACAATTGTAAGTTGCACTACCCGTATGAAGCACAAGTTCAACTACGAACGTTTTAACCGCAACAACTTTAATATACGCTATTGGAGCTGGAATTACCGCGGCTGCTGGCACCCAGACTTGCCCTCCAATAGGTCCTTGTTAAAGGATTTAAAGTGTACTCATTCCAATTACAGGGCCTCGGATATGAGTCCTGTATTGTTATTTTTCGTCACTACCTCCCCGAGCTGGGAGTGGGTAATTTACGCGCCTGCTGCCTTCCTTAGATGTGGTAGCCGTTTCTCAGGCTCCCTCTCCGGAATCGAACCCTGATTCCCCGTTACCCGTTGCAACCATGGTAGTCCTAGATACTACCATCAAAAGTTGATAGGGCAGACATTTGAAAGATCTGTCGTCGGTACGAGACCATACGATCTGCATGTTATCTAGAGTTCAACCAGTGTAACGATCTTGCGATCGCTTGGTTTTAGCCTAATAAAAGCACACGTTCCAGAAGGTCCGTGTTTTAATTGCATGTATTAGCTCTAGAATTACCACAGTTATCCAAGTAACTGTTAACGATCTAAGGAACCATAACTGATATAATGAGCCTTTTGCGGTTTCACTATTAATTCGTGTGTACTTACTTAGACATGCATGGCTTAATCTTTGAGACAAGCATATAACTACTGGCAGGATCAACCAGAATAATGTTCATTTCATTATGTAAATATATTTAAAATATAATTACATAAATCTTCAAATATGTAAAATACATGACAACTCACAAATATTTTTGAATAACAAACGATAATATTCAATAATTGTATATATATATATGTTATACTTGACATGTACTATACGAATGTGGCCATAATTAGATAGCATTCACGTTCGCTAGTTATAATTCACAATTGTTTATATAAATATATATACTTATATATAAAATATATATGCATATAATCGTTCAAAAATATCATTTTATTTCAACTTACTAAATATATTATATCACACATGCATATTTATAATTTAAATTCAATTAATTGAATAAAAAATTATTTTATTTTGATGACAAATTGATAATTTTATCTAATTCTGCATTTACGTGTAGACAATATTATATTAGTAAAAACCTCCGTCCACAATAGTGTCCTAGAGGATTTTTCAATTATTCACAAAATATTAATTCTTTAGCTACGAAACACCGTCTTCTTTTGAAAAAGACATTTAATACATTATATGCTTATATAATAGTAATAATTATATAACCATATAATAGTATCAATTTTTATATCGGATGAGACTAATAATTAATTAATAATAACATAATTATTACTTAATATGCAAACTGAAATATATGCATCCAATACATATATACGTGATGAGCACACACTGCCACCATGTATAGGTTTTGTGACACGTTTTCTACAATGCTCTTATTTTATTTAGTATTACCATCTAACGTATCTTTTTGTTGCACTAATTTAATAATACAACAGTAAAACTTCATTATTTTTAACTTTTTTAATCATATTGCCTTCTATATGATTATTTTCATATATTATTTATATATGACTTATGCCGGCAAGACTCACTCCATATACATAGTCATATATATTTCACTTGTGAAATTTTCCTCATATGACATGCCTGCTCGACATCACCACCCCTATATAGGTTTTGTGACACGTTTTCTACAACCAGCTCATTTTACTAAGGTATACCACCTAATGTATCTTTATGTTGCACTAATTTAATAATGCAACAGTAAAACTTCATTATTTTTAACTTTTTTAATCATATTGCCTTCTATATGATTATTTTCATATATTATTTATATATGACTTATGCCGGCAAGACTCACTCCATATACATAGTCATATATATTTCACTTGTGAAATTTTTCTCATATGACATGCCTGCTCGACATCACCACCCCTATATAGGTTTTGTGACACGTTTTCTACAACCAGCTCATTTTACTAAGGTATACCACCTAATGTATCTTTATGTTGCACTAATTTAATAATGCAACAGTAAAACTTCATTATTTTTAACTTTTTTAATCATATTGCCTTCTATATGATTATTTTCATATATTATTTATATATGACTTATGCCGGCATGACACTCCATATAAATAGTCATATATATTTCACTTGTGAAATTTTTCTCATATGACATGCCTGCCCGACCTCACCACCCCTATATAGGTTTTGTGACACGTTTTCTACAATGCTCTTATTTTATTTAGTATTACCATCTAACGTATCTTTTTGTTGCACTAATTTAATAATACAACAGTAAAACTTCATTATTTTTAACTTTTTTAATCATATTGCCTTCTATATGATTATTTTCATATATTATTTATATATGACTTATGCCGGCAAGACTCACTCCATATACATAGTCATATATATTTCACTTGTGAAATTTTTCTCATATGACATGCCTGCTCGACATCACCACCCCTATATAGGTTTTGTGACACGTTTTCTACAACCAGCTCATTTTACTAAGGTATACCACCTAATGTATCTTTATGTTGCACTAATTTAATAATGCAACAGTAAAACTTCATTATTTTTAACTTTTTTAATCATATTGCCTTCTATATGATTATTTTCATATATTATTATTTATATATGACTTATGCCGGCATGACACTCCATATAAATAGTCATATATATTTCACTTGTGAAATTTTTCTCATATGACATGCCTGCCCGACCTCACACCCCTATATAGGTTTTGTGACACGTTTTCTACAATGCTCTTATTTTATTTAGTATTACCATCTAACGTATCTTTTTGTTGCACTAATTTAATAATACAACAGTAAAACTTCATTATTTTTAACTTTTTTAATCATATTGCCTTCTATATGATTATTTTCATATATTATTTATATATGACTTATGCCGGCAAGACTCACTCCATATACATAGTCATATATATTTCACTTGTGAAATTTTTCTCATATGACATGCCTGCTCGACATCACCACCCCTATATAGGTTTTGTGACACGTTTTCTACAACCAGCTCATTTTACTAAGGTATACCACCTAATGTATCTTTATGTTGCACTAATTTAATAATGCAACAGTAAAACTTCATTATTTTTAACTTTTTTAATCATATTGCCTTCTATATGATTATTTTCATATATTATTTATATATGACTTATGCCGGCATGACACTCCATATACATAGTCATATATATTTCACTTGTGAAATTTTTCTCATATGACATGCCTGCCCGACCTCACCACCCCTATATAGGTTTTGTGACACGTTTTCTACAAATGCTCATTTTACTAGTATTACCATCTAACGTATCTTTTATGTTGCACTAATTTTAATAATACAACAGTAAAACTTCATTATTTTTAACTTTTTTAATCATATTGCCTTCTATATGATTATTTTCATTCATATATTATATTTATATATGACTTATGCCGGCAAGACTCACTCCATATACATAGTCATATATATTTCACTTGTGAATTTTTCTCATATGACATGCCTGCTCGACATCACCACCCCTATATAGGTTTTGTGACACGTTTTCTACAACCAGCTCATTTTACTAAGGTATACCACCTAATGTATCTTTATGTTGCACTAATTTAATAATGCAACAGTAAAACTTCATTATTTTTAACTTTTTTAATCATATTGCCTTCTATATGATTATTTTCATATATTATTTATATATGACTTATGCCGGCATTACACTCCATATACATAGACATATATATTTCACTTGTGAAATTTTTCTCATATCTCGGTAGCCCGACCACCACCCCTATATAGGTTGTTGACCGTTTTCTACAGATGCTCTTATTTTATTAGTATACCATCTAACGTATCTTTTTTGTTGGCACTTAATTTAATCAATACATACGTAAACTTCATTATTTAACTTTTTTAATCCATATTGCTTCCATATGATTATTTCATATATTTATGTTATATATACTTATGCCGGCAAAAGACTCCTCATATTAGCATAGTACATATATATTTCATTGTGAATTCTCATATGACATGCCTGCATCGACATCACGCAACCCCTAATATAGGTTTGTGACACCAAGTCTACAACCAATCATTTTTCTCAAGGTACTATTCAATGTATCTTTATGTCTGCATTATATAATATGCAACAGTATAACTTCTTAATGTTATTTAAATCATATTTTTCTATAGTGAATTTCATATTGTTGAAATATGATTTATTCAACAGTTGAACTCATATGTTCACTCGTGAAAACCTCATATCTATGCCTGCTGAACCTCAGCCACCCTATATAACTTCCCACGTTTCCTACAAGCGTCTTTACTCAGTCTAACCTCCATTCAAGTATCATTATCCTCACTATATAAATAAACTGCATAAAATGATATTATAAAAGTTGTTTTCTTTCAATTTTCATATGTTTAAAATTTTTTGTCAAAGTTGAACTCGATATCTCGTAGAACCTCATATCATATGGCTCAGTTCAATAAAAAAAATTCACACCAGTCCAAAAATCTTTTTTCTCAATTAAATTCAAAATCTTATCTCATTATATTAATAAACTGTATAAAATGATATATAAAAAGTTTTTTCTACAATTTTCATATGTTGATGAAATTTTTTGTCATAGTTGAACTCATCTCTCGGTAGAACCTCATATCATATGGCTGCAGTTAATAAAAAATTCACCAAGTCCAAAAAAATCTTTTTCTCAAGTTAAATTCAAAATCTATCTCATTATATTAATAACTGTATAAAATGATATTTAAAAAGTTTTTTCTTCAATTTCATATGTTGAAATTTTTTTGGTCAAAGTTGAACTCATCTCTCGGTAGAACCTCATATCATATGGCTGCCAGTTCAATAAAAATTTAATTCACCAAGTCCAAAAAATCTTTTTCTCAAGTAAATTCAAAATCTTAATTCATATATTATAAACTGAATATAAAATGATATATATAAAAGTTTTTTCTTCAATTTTCATATGTTAATTTTGTCAAAGTTGAACTCATATCTCGGTAGAATTCATATCATATGGCTGAAGTTCAATAAAAATTCACCAAGTCAAAAAATCTTTTTCTCAAGTTAAATTCAAAATCGTATCTCATTATATTAATAAACTGTATAAAATGATATTTAAAAGGTTTTTCTTCAATTTTCATATGTTGAAATTTTTTTCAATGTTGAACTCATCTACCGGTAGAACCTCATATCATATGGTATTCAATAAAAAATTCACACAAGTCCAAAAAATCTTTTTCTCAAGTTAAATTCAAAATCTTATCTCATTATATTAATAAACTGTATAAACAAAAAGGTTTTCTTCAATTTCATATGGTTATTTTTGTCTTGATATCATGCAGAACATCATATCATATGGCTGCACTCAATATAAAATCGGCCCAAGTCCAAAAAATTTTGGCCTCCAAATTAAATTGTAATTGCATTATACCAATAATAAAAATGATATTTAAAATACACAAGTGCATATTTTTAACACAAGTAGAACTCATACCATGTAGATACCTCATATCATATTTTCGCATTCACTAATATGATGGCAAGTCCAAAAAAATCTGGCTCAAGTTAAATTATATCTTATCTAACGCTTACAAATAAATGCATATTTAAAAATAACAAGTATTTTGTTGAAAGTTTTATGTCAAATGCATATTCATTAATTTGTGCCACTAATATAATGGCGTCTTTTGCTGCCAAACACATAATTATATATGAAACCAACGCATAATAAATGGCTGCAGTATATATAAAATACGCAAGTACCAAATGTATACACATTTTTTATACTATGCATATTTTTAATTTTCAACTAATATTATCTCCTTTTGCTACCAAATAATTATAAAATTATAACCAACGCATACCAAATAAATGCATATTTAAAATACGCAAGTATTTTGTACACCTAGAATTACTATGCATATTCTTAATTTTCGCCACTAATATGATGGCGTTCCTTTTGCTACCAAATAAAATATATAACTAACCATACGCATATGTTAAATATACAAGTATAATAGTACACATAGATATACTATGCATATTCTTTAATTTTCGCCACTAATATAATGGCGTGCTACCAAATTCTGTATGATTGCCAACGCATACCAAATAAATGCCATATTTAAAATACGCAAGTATTTTTGTACACATAGATATACTATGCATATTTTTAATTTTCGCCACTAATATGATGGCGTTCCTTTCTTGCTACCAAATAAATATATATAACTTAACGCATAACTAAATAAATGCATATATAAAATATGCAAGTATTTTGGTACACATAGATATACTATGCATATTTCTTAATTTTCGCCACTAATATAATGGCGTTCCTTTTGCTACCAAATAAATATATATATAACTAACGCATACTAAAATAAATGCATATTTAAAATACGCAAGTATTTTGTACACATATTATACCTGAGTTTGCATATTCTTAATTTTCGCCACTAATATGAATGACGTTCCTTTTGGCTACCAAATAAAATATATATAACCAACGCATTATAAATAAATGCATATATAAATACGCAAGTGTTTTGTATACATAGATACTACCTATGCATATTTCTTAATTTTCGCCACTAATATAATGGCGTTCCTTTTGCTACCCAAATAAATATATATAACCAAACGCATAATAAATAAATGCATATATAAAATATGCAAGTATTTTGTATACATAGATATACTTATATGCATATTATTAATTTTCGCCACTAATATAATGGCGTTCCTTTTGCTACCAAATAAATATATATAACTAACGCATACTAAATAAATGCAATATTTAAAATACACAAGTATATTTTTGTACACATAGATATATTATTTATTTATATATATATAATATATTTATATATATATAAATTTTCTTCTTATATGCGTAATTGTATAACACATAATTAATAATTATGCATACAATTTTGCATAATTTATATATAAAATATATATATATAATATTTTTTTATATATGCCTTAAACATATATATTTTATCGAATCGTCAAGCAAAGGATAAGCTTCAGTGGATCGCAGTATGGCAGCTGCTCAACCACTTACAACACCTTGCCTGTTATAAAAGTCGTTTACAATTGATTCAAGGCTTTGTCATTGTATTAAATAATGTTTTAATATATAACTAGCGCGGCACCAGGTGATCGAAGATCCTCCCAATTTACTATGTTATATGTAACATTGGCATCACATCCATCGTCGTCTATTAAATGAATAATAAACTTTTAATGGTTTAGAAGCCATACAATGCAAATTGCCCCTTATTTATCATTGCAGTCCAGCACGGATACGACCTTAGAGGCGTTCAGGCATAATCCAACGGACGTAGCGTCATACCACTGTTCGCTCGAACAAGTATTGTGCCATTGGTCCGTACCTGCGTTCCTCTCGTACTACGCAGGAATGCTGTCGCAACAACGTTTTGTCATTAGTAGGGTAAACTAACCTGTCTCACGACGGTCTAAAACCCAGCTCACGTTCCCTTGCATGGGTGAACAATCCAACGCTTGGTGAATTTTGCTTCACAATGATAGGAAGAGCCGACATCGAAGGATCAAAAAAGCGCGTCGCTATGAACGCTTGGCCGCCACAAGCCAGTTACCCTATGGTAACTTTTTCTGACACCTCTTGTTAAAAACTCTTTAAACCAAAAGGATCGATAGGCCGAGCTTTTGCTGTCCCTGTGTGTACTGAACACCGAGATCAAGTCAGCATTTGCCCTTTTGCTCTATGTGTGGTTTCTGTCCGCACTGAGCTGGCCTTGGGACACCTCCGTTATTATTGAGAGATGTACCGCCCCAGTCAAACTCCCTACCTGGCAATGTCCTTGAATTGGATCATACCTGAGTAATTGGAGTTATACCAAATTTTTTAATTTAAGAACACATAAATGCACTCTCTCATTAATGAATTTGTTTGCGATTATATAACAAACTCGTGATACTTTGATCAAGAAGCTTTCATCAAAAACCCAATACCATAAGATATAATAAATATATCCGTTATAATGGCTAGGAAATGATACACGTTCCATTTAATCAAGTAAGTAAGGAAACAATAAGAGTAGTGGTATTTCATTGTCGATACTAAACCGAAATTTAATATCTCCCACTTATTCTACACCTCTTATGTCTCCTTACACTGCCAGATTAGAGTCAAGCTCAAAAGGGTCTTCTTTCCCCGCTAATTATTCCAAGCCCGTTCCCTTGGCTGTGGTTTCGCTAGATAGTAGATAGGGACATAAAGACCAGTGTTTTACGTGTGCACCTGTCACAAGTGACTTTATCACACGGTGCCCGAGCACAGGGATACAATTTTAAGCGTTGATCAGCGCCCCTTAGAGACTCTCCGCAGGTACACACTGAAGCACCAGCTGTTTGGGCTGGGTACTTCCTCCTGTGTGGGGAGCGAGGCCCACCTAAAACCTCTTCCGATTTTTGGTTATCGGCAACCGGTTGTATTACGCAACTCCACGTCGAGCACTCCGCTCTCTCCGCATTTGGATGTAAACCACAGCCACCACGATTGCTCCCGAAGGCCACAACCCTGCCAGAACGGACAAAAGTCCGCGGGCACCTGGCTCCGTGGTACCAGAAAACCTCCGGTCAGGTTTCGTACCACAAGGGTACTACCAATTAACTCCAAACAGTAGCGTTGGTGACGCACCTCGAGAATCGCTTCGTACGATAAGTGGAGTTCCACTGTGGTGAAATTCTAAGACCCGTCATCCACACGGGTGAGTCAGTTTTAGCTATAAGCTCGGGACTGACGGCCCAGCTACCCCGTTTAGTCGTCTCGTACGACAAGCAGAGGTGCACTGTGGTGGAATTCTAAGACCCGCCAACCACACAGGTGAGGCCAGTTTTAGCTTTCAGCTCGGGACTGACAGCCCACAAGGAAATTATCCTTTTAGTCGCCTCATACGACAAGCAGGGATAAGCTATGGAGGAATTCTAAGACCCGCCAACCACACGGTGAGACAGTTTTAGCCACTCAGCTCGGGACTGCCGGCCCATTCGTCGCCTCCTGGTTACAACAAATTGCCGACGCCTTGTGAACACGGCATCGGCAAATGTTTGCAATAGCTGCATCCTCTCCTGTGTCGCCACCGCTCCAGAAACCTCCAGACGCCATGCAGGTATTCGATCCCAAGTCCATCGAGAGGTGACGCAAATCTGCATATTATGGGCATACACACAGAACGTGCAGCGCATCTTCGCTATCCGCACCGCATAGACATGCAGGCGTTCCGCTTAGACGTCTCTCATGTAGAAATGCATTCAGCGATCCATGGCCTGTCAGCAGGAATCCAGCACGTAGGCTGAAACCGAAGTCTCGCCTGCTGAAGACGAACCCAGCATCCGGGATAAAAAGATGAGTCACCCGGCCGGGTTCATCACCATTATCCCATCTGCTTTGCCACTCCTGCAGCACACGGTCGTCCAGCATCGCCATCTTCTGCTTGTGATCAAGACCGACAGATCTTGACCAAACAGCCAGTCGCTCTCCTCCAGCGGGTGATCGCGCTTGAGTTTGAAACTGATTGCCAATTTCTTGGCAGCCAGATCAAACGGGGGAACACCAGCAAGAACTTGCAGCGCCACAGTGGACACTGTACGGCACACCGGTAGGAATCCAAGAAGGATGCGCCTTTGGCAGGACAGTAGGTGCATCCTGCCCTTACTCGTCTCATCGCCGTGGCATACCATACTGAGGCACCAAATAGCGCACAAGGCACCATGAGTCCAGTGTAAATGGTCCGCTTGGCACGGGGACTGATCCCCCAGTCGACCCGTAGTACGCGTGCCAAAACACCAACGACTCCGCTAAGCCGATCACGTAAAAGACGCGATATGCGGGTTGAAATTCAACCGCTCGCCGACCGTGATGCCCAGATACCGGTATTTGTCAACGTAGGGCAGGCTTGCTCCAGCAAACCGTACCCCCGGATGCCTATTAGCGATAATTGGCTTTTCAGCAACATGACAGCCGTCTTACTGGTGGAGACGGACACGCCTACCTCTGTTCCCCAAGCTCCTACGATGACATGTACTCCGCTCCTTTCGACTCCAGATCGTTTCGGAGTTTCCCTCAACGAGAAGTAGCAAGTCGTCTGCATACGCGCTCAGTTTGCACAAAGGCTCCAAGCGCCGAAGAAGCAATCCATCATGAGGTTCCAAATGAATGGACCACTGATGGAGCCCTGTGGGCAACCTCTGGTCACCAGCACAGATGCTTCCTCGTATCTGCTGACGATGCACGCACTCCTGCCAGAGAAGAAGCTTCGCCACAAGCTGGCTTCTCGGCAGCCTGAGTCGATCAGCCGGCGTAGCACAGCATCCCACTCCACGTGGTCAAATGCTCCTTTGAAATCCACGAAGATTCCGAGTACATATCTTGCCGGGCTGCGCGTCGACAGTACTCTTCACGTGTCTCCAGGCATCCTCCACACAGCGTCCAGGTTGGAATCCAAATTGCCATCTGCAGCCCTCTGGAGCATGTCCTTCATTCGGCTGACCATGATACCCTCGAGCACTTACCAAAGATGGTAGCAGACATATACCACGATAAGAGCCAGGATCGCTCCTGTCCTTATCCGGGCCCCTTGAAAGTGGCACAACGCGCGGGCGTTTCCACTCAGAAGGGAAATGTCCTTCGGCTAAAACAGCGGGAATACAACGCTGTAAGATGCTGAAATAGCACGCCAAACCTCTTTACAGATCACTCCAGTGATGCCGTCCATGCCAGGCGAGCGTCTGCTCCGTAGCCTGGCGACACAAGCACTCACTTCGTACTCGTCAAGTGTGGGCGGGAAGCACATCTGGGATGGCAATCGGTGCATTCGACTCCGCCGCACGGGGAAAAAGTTACGGAGGAGCACTTTCGCACAGTCGTGCCATGTTACGACTGGCTCGCCATTTACCCGTAGGCAGCCCAGCTCGAATTCCGTTTGTGACGTCGGCAAATCCTGTAGACATGCCCAGGGGTCATCCCGATTATCTCCAACGAAGCGACGCCAGTTGTCCTCCTTTGCCGACAGAAAAGCTTCTCTGTACTGACCCACGGAGATCCGCAGGTCGGTAGCAAGTCGCCCTGCTTCATCGCTGCCACGACGACGAGCATTCTGTAGCCGCCGCCTCAGTCTCCTGACCTCTCGGCGCTTCGTACTGAGGTTGGCATTCCACCAGACCACTTTCCGAACGGCTCTCGGCTGCCTGCGTCCAAATTACATGGTCGCATACACTGTGCACCAGTGCACGCGTTGCAGACACCTGGTCATCAATGGACAATCTCCGTGTAGTCCTGCGGGAATTCCTCAGCTTGCATACAAGCTCACCACGGAACGACTGCCAACGTGCATGGAGAAGTTCCAGGACGAACAGGAGATCGCTCTCAACTGTGTCTCTGGGGTCTCGCGTCACCCAAACACAAATCGTGTTGTGGTCACTGAGGTCCACTCGTCCATCTCCAGTCATATGCGGCCCACATAAGCGCTGCTTCGTTGGCAATCGTGACAGTCGATATCACTCGTCGCGGTATTATCGAACGTATACAAACTACTGACCTCATTTAGCACGCCGGCTCGGGATTCTAGAATCCATTCGGTCAGCAGCTCACCCCTTCGGCGGTCAAGTCGCCACGAGCACAGCTCGACGAATTTTGCTGAACCACAAGGACACTGCATACGCATTCCAAGCACAGATAACCGGATTGCACCAGCCAGTAGTAGCACGGCATCTAGATACGCAATGGTACGTGTCCAAATCAGTGTGTATTGGCAGTACACGGAGCTCAGGAAGATTGAGCCGAAATCTCCAGTACACTCACGCATACGCCAAAGTCCGTATAGCGATCAATAGCATACAGATGGCATCCGGGTCGTCCAAAAAGAATGCCACCTTCAAACGCCGATCAGCAAACACACGCATCCCGCTGAAATGCCCGTAATGCCGGTGTCTTTTGTCGAACGTATGGTTTCCTGCACCAAAAGCGAACATGTGGCGGAGTCTCGCACCCGAGTTGCAAATCTCAACGGTGCGGTTCGACCTCGACCCACAATTAGCTTGGATGAAGCTAAACATTTAATGTCTAGCTTGCACCCTTCTTAGATCCGCATATAATTGGGCACGTTCCGACAGCTGTAATGCCCGGAGGGAAGCCTGAAAACGGCAGTTTCGGCCAGTCCACCGGCTAAGCACATTTTCAACGCTACATGGTCCGGTCTCCCGCATGGGCGGCATACTTCGTTTTCAATCGCATTGTGAAACCTTGTGGTCGAATCCACCACAGCGATGACACGCGTATGTTCGGACGAGTGACCTACAGCGGAAGAAAACCACTTGATGTAGACCCGTCCGTCTTATCAAGCACCGCCTTTGCGCCTTTTCGTCACATTCTAGTGTCAAGATGATTCTGACACCGTCAGTGACCGGACCGGCTTCGACGCCATATGCACCATCTTCTTGCAGGCCGACGGGCGAGACTCCTCCTTAGTTGGTTCTCATAGAGCTCGTCACATGATTGAACTCCGTAGAATCGCTGTGTCCACCGCGTCCGACAACACTGTGACTTTCGACCTCACTCCACGGTTGCGCTCAACCTCCAGACCGACCTCGTTGACTTCGCCGTCGGCCATTCCCCATTATTCGATTTTCACTTCTGACAGGCGTACGCCAATGACGGCCCCACCGCCGCTGTCAATTCACGATTCGTGACCCTACCCCCAGAGCTGGAGCAACTTGGCTTCATTCTTATCGGCAATCTCTTGCCCGCGACACTGTCGGCATCCTGCTCGTCACACAGCCGACCACGTTTCCACGGGCTTCCTTGGCTGCAGGAGCATTTCGAGGTGCAGGCAAGTCGCCTGGCAACGCCGGAGACCAGCTCTGGTGCCAGCACCCACTCGTACTTGGGGCCGTAAGGCGCAGCAGCTGGTTGCACACGCAACCTTCGTCTCCAAAACGGCGCGTTCGCCACAACTAGCCGCGGTCACCAGCTCGCCAGCCGGGCAGTTGCCTCCAAAAACGGCGATGCGCTCCGGCGCCATTTCCAGCGCGCAGCACAGCGGACGACTCACCGTCTGGTCTACCTACCGCAGCTGAGCCAATACGGCATCAGAACCCTTCCTTCACACAGCTGGCAAGCAACAAATTACCAGCAGGAGCCTTCGACAGGCCAGCCCGCTCATTCAGGGCGATGCCTCCACCGTAGCGGGTGCAGGGGCGGCAGTAAGCAGCAGCCAACTCCATCGGCGACTCCAGTCGGGTCGGTTTCCAGCACGGTTCCAGCGGGGATCACTCAGTCTCATCTGCTCCATGCTTGGCTCCAATGAAGGAGACAGCCAAGCCGCTTGCAGAGGAGCATCGTCGCTCGCAACCAAGATGGGCACGATACAGCCCTATTCCGCGCCCGTCCTGCTCCCTTTCTCTCTTTTCACTTTTGGGCGATCCTCTGAAATGACATTTCAGACTCGCTCACACACAACTCGACATCGCGCCATTTTATTGTTCACACAACAACACGCAGAAAGAAGCAGTAGCTGCAAAAACGCAGCACTTGTGGCCTAGCAGTGTACTCAGTGTAAGGTCCAAATTAACAGCTTTGTCCGTGACAAAAACTGTGAGCTTTTCTCAACTTTCTTATTTTCTTCTTCTTCCTTAATTGCTATCCACGAAGACTAGGACTAGAACTAGAACTAGAAACTAGAACTAGAACTTTTCGCGTGTATAATTTTCCACAAAAGGAAATTAATTTCCTCTGAAAATCTAAGTGTCACTGTTTCATATTTTCTATAGTAGATAGGGACAAGTAAGAGGAACTCGTTAATCTCCATTCATGCCCGCGTCATAATTAGATGACGGGCATTTATGGCTACATTTAAGAGAGTCATAGTTACTGCCCGCCGTTGACCCGCGCTTTACTGAATTTCTCCTTTGACAATTCAGAGCCACCTGGCGCAGAAATCACATTGTGTCAAACAGCCGCTAGGGGCCCATCACAATGCTTTGTTTTAATTAGACAGTCGGATTCCCCCAGCCGTGCCAGTTCTGTAATTGATTGTTAATTGATAATCGTTATAATTTAAAAAAGAACTGCTGTTGCCCACTAGTAATTCTTAAAAATTTTTAAGCAAGCAGTTCCACCAATTAGGCTACGTACTAAACTATCCGGGGAACAAGAAACTACCATAAATGATAGAAATACTCTATTACGCAGAACGAGCACATAAACCATGTTATTGTTTCCAATCAAGCCCGACTATCTCAATCTTCAGAGCCAATCCTTATCCCGAAGTTACGGATCTATTGCCGACTTCCTTACCTACATTATTCTATCGACAGAGACTCTTCACCCTTGGAGACCAGCCTGCGGATATTGGTACGGCCTGTTGAGAAGTTTGCGTTGTCCCACCATAAATTTTTCAAGGTCGAGAGAAAATACTCGACACAACAGTATATGTCGAGCTCTTCTAGGCCCTCTACCATATCTCTCTGCGAAAGACTTCCAGGTAGTAACGCTATAAAACAGAAAAGGAAAACTCTTCCGATATCTCTCGACGGCTTCTTTATGGTCGTTCCTGTTGCCAGGATGAGCACGAGGCCCTATTTAAATAACAAACGGATACTCAACAGGTTACGGAATTGGAACGTATTCCCTTTCGTTCAAATTATTCAAGTTTTTAATTATGACAAAATATAAATTTTTATTTACTTTTTTTTACTTGAAAATTTTTCGGACTTTTTCGCCTCTGTAAACTTAGGACCGACTAACTCGTGATCAACACTGCTTCACCGAAACCTTCTTCTCCCACTTCAAGTCCTCCAAGGTCTCATGTCGATTTTTGCTACTCCGAACCAAGATCTGTTAAACCAATGACGGCTCCATGCAGGCCTTCGCGCCAACACTTCTAAGCACACACCATTGTAGCTTCCTACTCACTAAAGTTTTTTCAAAAATTTGAATATACAAGTTAAATACTAAATTCATCTAACTATAGCGTAATGTATAGGTTATACACACTTTAAGCGCCATCCCATTTTAACAGGGGCTAGTTGCTTCGGCAGGTGAGTTGTTACACTACTCTTAGCGGATTTTCGACTTTCCATGATCACCGTCCTGCTGTTTTAAGCAACCAAACGCCTTTCATGGTTCTGATGAGTTGTTTAATTTGGGCCGTAACATTACGTTTGGTTCATCACAGCGCCACGTTCTGCTTACCAAAAGTGGCACACTGGGCACATTATTATAACCTTAACTTATATCAGGAAGTTAGGTTCTTACCATTTAAGTTTGGAATAGGTTTAAGAATCGTTTGACGACCCTAAGGCCTCTATCATTCGCTTAAAGATAGATTATATTTTATACAAAGTTAAATGCCAGCTATCCTGAGGCGCACTTCGGGGAACAGTCTACTAGATGGTTCGATTGGTCTTTCGCCCTATACTCATATTTCTGACAATACGATTTGCCGTCAGAATGTTGGTCTTCATTCAGGGTTTGCCTGAACTTAACGTGTGCAAGTATAGTTCACCATCTTTCGGGTCACAGCATATATGCTCAAGGTACGTTCCAGTTAGAGGCATAAATAATATAAAATATTATTATACATAACTATATAGAACGCCCCGGGATTGCGTTAATCAACTATAAATAGTTAAAAAACTAATAATCCAATAATAGTCAAGTTAATTACGCTATTAGGGTTTATATCCAATAACTTGCACATATGTTAGACTCCTTGGTCCGTGTTTCAAGACGGGTCCCGAAGGTATCCTGAATCTTTCGCATTGTTAATCATACACAAGTGCTTATAATAAACATAAAAATCAATGATAATCATGCCATTATATATAATTCCGAAAAATTAACGCACTGTACTCATATAATCTATCAGCACTTTATCAAATTTTTGAAATTTATTTTATGTTAAAATGCAAGCACTCTAATTTAAATAAACTCTTATCAAAATTGTTTGATAAATTCCATACATGCTAATAGATTACAATGTCCTTATATGGGAAAAATGCACACTATCGTTATAATATTGATTAAATATTACAATTCTAATGATGAATTTTCCATAACGGATATTCAGGTTCATCGGGCTTAACCTCTAAGCAGTTTCACGTACTATTTAACTCTCTATTCAGAGTTCTTTTCAACTTTCCCTCACGGTACTTGTTTACTATCGGTCTCATGGTTATATTTAGTTTTAGATGGAGTTTACCACCCACTTAGTGCTGCACTATCAAGCAACACGACTCTTTGGAAACATCATCTAATAATCATTAACGTTATACGGGCCTGGCACCCTCTATGGGTAAATGGCCTCATTTAAGAAGGACTTAAATCGTTAATTTCTCATACTAGAATATTGACGTTCCATACACTGCATCTCACATTTGCCATATAGACAAAGTGACTTAGTGCTGAACTGATTTCTTTTCGCTCGCCGCTACTAAGAAAATCCTTGTTAGTTTCTTTTCCTCCCCTAATTAATATGCTTAAATTCAGGGGGTAGTCCCATATGAGTTGAGGTTGTTTAATTACACTTATAGACAATTCTCTGCCTATTTTGAAATATACTATTTTTTTCTTGAAGGTCCATAATATTCACAAAATTATTCTTTATACCATATTCGTTAATAAGAGGCAATTCTAGTTTATAAAATAATATATTTTTATGCTAGACATTCCTCAATATTATTTGAAATGAATAAAGAACATATAATTCTTCAAATTTCTCATGCAACAGAGTTTTAGTATTTTCATTTATTAATTCATATTATGAATATCTTAAGCGAGAACTTTTTAGATTCACACTTATATTATCCAATAATATACAATGTGCTTAAAATTCCGAAAAATTTTTAAACAACTTATTTAGCATAGTCTTACAACCCTCAACCATATGTAGTCCAAGCAGCACTAAAAAATTAATTAAAGTACATAACAGCATGGACTGCGATATGCGTTCAAAATGTCGATGTTCATTGTGTCTGCAGTTCACACGATGACGCACAGTTTGCTGCGTTCTTCATCGACCCATGAGCCGAGTGATCCACCGCTTAGAGTGATACAATTTTTTTTTTATTTCATTACGTCAAGAATATTTTTATTGAAAGAAATTAAAAATACACCATTTTACTGGCATATATCATTCCTTCAATAAAATTTTTTTTTATACCTAAATAAATGTTGCGAAATGTCTTAGTTTTACATAAATCGATATATAAGAATATATGACAAGTATATTTTAGCTAAATTTATTTATTATGATCAACATATGTAAAGCGTTAACCTGCAAACAGGTACAACATTGTTTTTCTTTAGGTGTTGCGAACCATGTATGCGCACTGGAATATGCACAAATACATTTTTGCAACGCATGTATTTTATGGTACATATACACGCAGTTTTTTATTTTATCCAAAACACATAAAACACTCTTAATACAGTATATAATAATAATAATACATGACAAACGGTTTTTAGCTAATTTAAATTATTATATGTTGCATAATTGTATCTCATATGATTGAATAAAATATTTATATTTATTAGTTACATAATTTATTAAATATTGCAATTCCCTAAAAGAGAAAAACAAATTTAATTTATTAACGGTTAGATGCATTAAAACAATAATGATCCTTCCGCAGGTTCACCTACGGAAACCTTGTTACGACTTTTTACTTCCTCTAAAATAATCAAGTTCGGTCAACTTTTGCGAACAACCGCAACACACAAGGCGTCACAGTGATCACGTCCGGAGACCCTCACTAATAATTCAATCGGTAAGTAGCGACGGGCGGTGTGCACAAAGGGCAGGGGACGTAATCAAATGCGAGTTAATGACTCACACTTACTGGGAATTCCAAGTTCATGTGAAACACGTTTCAGTTCACAATCCCAAGCATGAAAGTGGTTCGCGGTTTACCCGGACCTTCTCGGTCTAGGAAATACACGTTGATACTTTCATTGTAGCGCGCGTGCAGCCCAGGACATCTAAGGGCATCACGACCTGTTATTGCTCAATCTCATTATTGCTAGAAAAAAATCGCACAAGATTCGTTGTCCATTTAAGAAGCTAGTGTCCCCTATAATTGTGGGCCACCCAACCACGGTACGGGTGCTGCCCACATTGATAATAAAACACATGTCTCACAAAACACAATAAACATTTTAACTGCCACCATGAAATGGGAGGCTATATAAGGCTTCCACCAATAATCCAGAAGATATCTATTTTAATATA
>NW_026263476.1:17500-21944 GCF_009650485.2 Drosophila albomicans | reverse complement strand
TTTTTTATTGAACCTGCAGCCATATGATATGAGGTTCTACCGAGAGATGAGTTCAACTTGACAAAAATTTCAACATATGAAAATGAAGAGAAAAACTTTTTAAATATCATTTTAATACAGTTTATTAATTAATAATGAGATAAGATTTTGAATTTAACTAGATGAAAAAAGATTTTGGACTTGGTGAATTTTTTATTGAATGAGCAGCCATATGATATGAGTGTCACAAACCTATATAGGGGGTGGTGAGTCGGGCAGGCATGTCATATGAGAAAAATTTCACAAGTGAAATATATATGACTATGTATATGGAGTGTAATGCCGGCATAAGTCATATATAAATAATATATGAAAATAATCATATAGAAGGCAATATGATGATTAAAAAAGTTAAAAATAATGAAGTTTTACTGTTGCATTATTAAATTTAGTGCAACATAAAGATACATTAGGTGGTATACCTTAGTAAAATGAGCTGGTTGTAGAAAACGTGTCACAAAACCTATATAGGGGTGGTGATGTCGAGCAGGCATGTCATATGAGAAAAATTTCACAAGTGAAATATATATGACTATGTATATGGAGTGAGTCTTGCCGGCATAAGTCATATATAAATAATATATGAAAATAATCATATAGAAGGCAATATGATTAAAAAAGTTAAAAATAATGAAGTTTTACTGTTGTATTATTAAATTAGTGCAACAAAAAGATACGTTAGATGGTATACTAAATAAAATAAGAGCATTGTAGAAAACGTGTCACAAAACCTATATAGGGGTGGTGAGGTCGGGCAGGCATGTCATATGAGAAAAATTTCACAAGTGAAATATATATGACTATTTATATGGAGTGTCATGCCGGCATAAGTCATATATATAAATAATATATGAAAATAATCATATAGAAGGCAATATGATTAAAAAAGTTAAAAATAATGAAGTTTTACTGTTGCATTATTAAATTAGTGCAACATAAAGATACATTAGGTGGTATACCTTAGTAAAATGAGCTGGTTGTAGAAAACGTGTCACAAAACCTATATAGGGTGGGTGATGTCGAGCAGGCATGTCATATGAGAAAAATTTCACAAGTGAAATATATATGACTATGTATATGGAGTGAGTCTTGCCGGCATAAGTCATATATAAATAATATATGAAAATAATCATATAGAAGGCAATATGATTAAAAAAGTTAAAAATAATGAAGTTTTACTGTTGTATTATTAAAATTAGTGCAACAAAAAGATACGTTAGATGGTAATACTAAATAAAATAAGAGCATTGTAGAAAACGTGTCACAAAACCTATATAGGGGTGGTGAGGTCGGGCAGGCATGTCATATGAGAAAAATTTCACAAGTGAAATATATATGACTATTTATATGGAGTGTCATGCCGGCATAAGTCATATATAAATAATATATGAAAATAATCATATAGAAGGCAATATGATTAAAAAAGTTAAAAATAATGAAGTTTTACTGTTGCATTATTAATTAGTGCAACATAAAGATACATTAGGTGGTATACCTTAGTAAAATGAGCTGGTTGTAGAAAACGTGTCACAAAACCTATATAGGGGTGGTGATGTCGAGCAGGCATGTCATATGAGAAAAATTTCACAAGTGAAATATATATGACTATGTATATGGAGTGAGTCTTGCCGGCATAAGTCATATATAAATAATATATGAAAATAATCATATAGAAGGCAATATGATTAAAAAAGTTAAAAATAATGAAGTTTTACTGTTGTATTATTAAATTAGTGCAACAAAAAGATACGTTAGATGGTAATACTAAATAAAATAAGAGCATTGTAGAAAACGTGTCACAAAACCTATATAGGGGTGGTGAGGTCGGGCAGGCATGTCATATGAGAAAAATTTCACAAGTGAAATATATATGACTATTTATATGGAGTGTCATGCCGGCATAAGTCATATATAAATAATATATGAAAATAATCATATAGAAGGCAATATGATTAAAAAAGTTAAAAATAATGAAGTTTTACTGTTGCATTATTAAATTAGTGCAACATAAAGATACATTAGGTGGTATACCTTAGTAAAATGAGCTGGTTGTAGAAAACGTGTCACAAAACCTATATAGGGGTGGTGATGTCGAGCAGGCATGTCATATGAGAAAAATTCACAAGTGAAATATATATGACTATGTATATGGAGTGAGTCTTGCCGGCATAAGTCATATATAAATAATATATGAAAATAATCATATAGAAGGCAATATGATTAAAAAAGTTAAAAATAATGAAGTTTTACTGTTGTATTATTAAATTAGTGCAACAAAAAAGATACGTTAGATGGTAATACTAAATAAAAAATGAGCATGGTAGAAAACGTGTCACAAAACCTATATAGGGGTGGTGATGTCGAGCAGGCATGTCATATGAGAAAAATTTCACAAGTGAAATATATATGACTATGTATATGGAGTGAGTCTTGCCGGCATAAGTCATATATAAATAATATATGAAAAAATAATCATATAGAAGGCAATATGATTAAAAAAGTTAAAAATAATGAAGTTTTACTGTTGCATTATTAAATTAGTGCAACATAAAGATACATTAGGTGGTATACCTTAGTAAAATGAGCTGGTTGTAGAAAACGTGTCACAAAACCTATATAGGGGTGGTGATGTCGAGCAGGCATGTCATATGAGAAAAATTTCACAAGTGAAATATATATGACTATGTATATGGAGTGAGTCTTGCCGGCATAAGTCATATATAAATAATATATGAAATAATCATATAGAAGGCAATATGATTAAAAAAGTTAAAAATAATGAAGTTTTACTGTTGTATTATTAAATTAGTGCAACAAAAAGATACGTTTAGATGGTAATACTAAATAAAATAAGAGCATTGTAGAAAACGTGTCACAAAACCTATATAGGGGTGGTGAGGTCGGGCAGGCATGTCATATGAGAAAAATTTCACAAGTGAAATATATATGACTATTATATATGGAGTGTCATGCCGGCATAAGTCATATATAAATAATATATGAAAATAATCATATAGAAGGGCAATATGATTAAAAAAGTTAAAAATAATGAAGTTTTACTGTTGCATTATTAAATTAGTGCAACATAAATACATTAGGTGGTATACCTTAGTAAAATGAGCTGGTTGTAGAAAACGTGTCACAAAACCTATATAGGGGTGGTGATGTCGAGCAGGCATGTCATATGAGAAAAATTTCACAAGTGAATATATGACTATATATGGAGTGAGTCATGCCGGCATGACTATGTATATGGAGTGAGTCTTGCCGGCATAACATAAAGATCATATATACCTTAGTATAGGGGGTGATGATGTCGAGCAGGCATGTCATATGAGAAAAATTTCACAAGTGAAATATAATGACTATGTATATAGAAGAGCAATATGATAAGTCATATATAAAAAGTATGATAAAAAAGTTAAATGAAGTTTTACTGTTGCATTATTAAATTAGTGCAACATAAAGATACATTAGGTGGTATACCTTAGTAAAATGAGCTGGTTGTAGAAAACGTGTCACAAAACCTATATAGGGGTGGTGATGTCGAGCAGGCATGTCATATGAGAAAAAAAATTTCACAAGTGAAATATATATGACTATGTATATGGAGTGAGTCTTGCCGGCATAAGTCATATATAAATAATATATGAAAATAATCATATAGAAGGCAATATGATTAAAAAAGTTAAAAATAATGAAGTTTTACTGTTGTATTATTAAATTAGTGCAACAAAAAGATACGTTAGATGGTAATACTAAATAAAATAAGAGCATTGTAGAAAACGTGTCACAAAACCTATACATGGTGGCAGTGTGTGCTCATCACGTATATATGTATTGGATGCATATATTTCAGTTTGCATATTAAGTAATAATTATGTTATTATTAATTAATTATTAGTCTCATCCGATATAAAAATTGATACTATTATATGGTTATATAATTATTACTATTATATAAGCATATAATGTATTAAATGTCTTTTTCAAAAGAAGACGGTGTTTCGTAGCTAAAGAATTAATATTTTGTGAATAATTGAAAAATCCTCTAGGACACTATTGTGGACGGAGGTTTTTACTAATATAATATTGTCTACACGTAAATGCAGAATTAGATAAAATTATCAATTTGTCATCAAAATAAAATAATTTTTTATTCAATTAATTGAATTTAAATTATAAATATGCATGTGTGATATAATATATTTAGTAAGTTGAAATAAAATGATATTTTTGAACGATTATATGCATATATATTTTATATATAAGTATATATATATATATATAAACATTGTGAATTATAACTAGCGAACGTGAATGCTATCTAATTATGGCCACACATTCGTATAGTACATGTCAAGTATAACATATATATATATACAATTATTGAATATTATCGTTT
>NW_026263476.1:0-15000 GCF_009650485.2 Drosophila albomicans | reverse complement strand
GTCATATATCTTATTATTATCGATTATGTAAAACTAAGACATTTCGCAACATTTATTTAGGTATAAAAAAAAAAATTTTATTGAAGGAATTGATATATGCCAGTAAAATGGTGTATTTTTAATTTCTTTCAATAAAAATATTCTTGACGTAATGAAATAAAAAAAAAAATTGTATCACTCTAAGCGGTGGATCACTCGGCTCATGGGTCGATGAAGAACGCAGCAAACTGTGCGTCATCGTGTGAACTGCAGGACACATGAACATCGACATTTTGAACGCATATCGCAGTCCATGCTGTTATGTACTTTAATTAATTTTTTAGTGCTGCTTGGACTACATATGGTTGAGGGTTGTAAGACTATGCTAAATAAGTTGTTTAAAATTTTCGGAATTTTAAGCACATTGTATATTATTGGATAATATAAGTGTGAATCTAAAAAGTTCTCGCTTAAGATATTCATAATATGAATTAATAAATGAAAATACTAAAACTCTGTTGCATGAGAAATTTGAAGAATTATATGTTCTTTATTCATTTCAAATAATATTGAGGAATGTCTAGCATAAAATATATTATTTTATAAACTAGAATTGCCTCTTATTAACGAATATGGTATAAAGAATAATTTTGTGAATATTATGGACCTTCAAGAAAAAAATAGTATATTTCAAAATAGGCAGAGAATTGTCTATAAGTGTAATTAAACAACCTCAACTCATATGGGACTAC
The DNA here is from genome assembly GCF_009650485.2 of Drosophila albomicans. NCBI lineage: Eukaryota > Metazoa > Arthropoda > Insecta > Diptera > Drosophilidae > Drosophila > Drosophila albomicans. The sequence goes on along the minus strand of NW_026263476.1, from coordinate 14,269 downwards.
CCCCTGAATTTAAGCATATTAATTAGGGGAGGAAAAGAAACTAACAAGGATTTTCTTAGTAGCGGCGAGCGAAAAGAAATCAGTTCAGCACTAAGTCACTTTGTCTATATGGCAAATGTGAGATGCAGTGTATGGAACGTCAATATTCTAGTATGAGAAATTAACGATTTAAGTCCTTCTTAAATGAGGCCATTTTACCCATAGAGGGTGCCAGGCCCGTATAACGTTAATGATTATTAGATGATGTTTCCAAAGAGTCGTGTTGCTTGATAGTGCAGCACTAAGTGGGTGGTAAACTCCATCTAAAACTAAATATAACCATGAGACCGATAGTAAACAAGTACCGTGAGGGAAAGTTGAAAAGAACTCTGAATAGAGAGTTAAATAGTACGTGAAACTGCTTAGAGGTTAAGCCCGATGAACCTGAATATCCGTTATGGAAAATTCATCATTAGAATTGTAATATTTAATCAATATTATAACGATAGTGTGCATTTTTTCCATATAAGGACATTGTAATCTATTAGCATGTATGGAATTTATCAAACAATTTTGATAAGAGTTTATTTAAATTAGAGTGCTTGCATTTTAACATAAAATAAATTTCAAAAATTTGATAAAGTGCTGATAGATTATATGAGTACAGTGCGTTAATTTTTCGGAATTATATAATGGCATGATTATCATTGATTTTTTATGTTTATTATAAGCACTTGTATGATTAACAATGCGAAAGATTCAGGATACCTTCGGGACCCGTCTTGAAACACGGACCAAGGAGTCTAACATATGTGCAAGTTATTGGGATATAAACCTAATAGCGTAATTAACTTGACTATTATTGGGATTAGTTTTTTAACTATTTATAGTTGATTAACGCAATCCCGGGGCGTTCTATATAGTTATGTATAATAATATTTATATTATTTATGCCTCTAACTGGAACGTACCTTGAGCATATATGCTGTGACCCGAAAGATGGTGAACTATACTTGATCAGGTTGAAGTCAGGGGAAACCCTGATGGAAGACCGAAACAGTTTCTGACGTGCAAATCGATTGTCAGAATTGAGTATAGGGGCGAAAGACCAATCGAACCATCTAGTAGCTGGTTCCTTCCGAAGTTTCCCTCAGGATAGCTGGTGCATTTAAACTGTTGTATAAAATAATCTTATCTGGTAAAGCGAATGATTAGAGGGCCTTAGGGTCGAAACGATCTTAACCTATTCTCAAACTTTAAATGGGTAAGAACCTTAACTTTCTTGATATGAAGTTTAAGGTTATGATATAATGTGCCCAGTGGGCCACTTTTGGTAAGCAGAACTGGCGCTGTGGGATGAACCAAACGTAATGTTACGGTGCCCAAATTAACAACTCATTCAGAAACCATGAAAGGCGTTGGTTGCTTAAAACAGCAGGACGGTGATCATGGAAGTCGAAATCCGCTAAGGAGTGTGTAACAACTCACCTGCCGAAGCAACTAGCCCTTAAAATGGATGGCGCTTAAGTTGTATACCTATACATTACCGCTAAAGTAGATGATTTATATTACTTGTAATATAAATTTTGAAACTTTAGTGAGTAGGAAGGTACAATGGTGTGCTTAGAAGTGTTTGGCGTAAGCCTGCATGGAGCCGTCATTGGTACAGATCTTGGTGGTAGTAGCAAATAATCGAATGAGACCTTGGAGGACTGAAGTGGAGAAGGGTTTCGTGTGAACAGTGGTTGATCACGAGTTAGTCGGTCCTAAGTTCAAGGCGAAAGCCGAAAATTTTCAAGTAAAAAAAAGTAACTAAAATTTATATTTTGTCATAATTAAAAAACTTGAATAATTTTGAACGAAAGGGAATACGGTTCCAATTCCGTAACCTGTTGAGTATCCGTTTGTTATTAAATATGGGCCTCGTGCTCATCCTGGCAACAGGAACGACCATAAAGAAGCCGTCGAGAGATATCGGAAGAGTTTTCTTTTCTGTTTTATAGCCGTACTACCATGGAAGTCTTTCGCAGAGAGATATGGTAGATGGGCTAGAAGAGCATGACATATACTGTTGTGTCGATATTTTCTCCTCGGACCTTGAAAATTTATGGTGGGGACACGCAAACTTCTCAACAGGCCGTACCAATATCCGCAGCTGGTCTCCAAGGTGAAGAGTCTCTAGTCGATAGAATAATGTAGGTAAGGGAAGTCGGCAAATTAGATCCGTAACTTCGGGATAAGGATTGGCTCTGAAGATTGAGATAGTCGGGCTTGATTGGGAAACAATAACATGGTTTATGTGCTCGTTCTGGGTAAATAGAGTTTCTATCATTTATGGTAGTTTCTTGTTCCCCGGATAGTTTAGTTACGTAGCCAATTGTGGAACTTTCTTGCTAAAATTTTTTAAGAATACTAGTTGGGCAACCAGCTAGTTCTTTACGCATAAACAATAGTGATATCAATTAAATCGATTCAGACGAGAGGCAATTGCAATCAATCTCAGGGAGAGAACAGGCATATAAGCGGACTGGTGGGTTTCCGACCAGATCACACTATATTGATCGACGCTCAGGTTGTGACTGACGGACTGATCTTGAATCATCAGAGTAAGGTTGAGATCTACGACAGACAGGACGTTGTGATTATCGGGCACATGAGGACATTAAAATCGTTTCCCTAGCGGGTGTTGACACAATGTGATTTCTGCCCAGTGCTCTGAATGTCAAAGTGAAGAAATTCAAGTAAGCGCGGGTCAACGGCGGGAGTAACTATGACTCTCATTAAGGTAGCCAAATGCCTCGTCATCTAATTAGTGACGCGCATGAATGGATTAACGAGATTCCTACTGTCCCTATCTACTCTCGTTGCGAACGAACTTCCGAAGTGAGCAGACGTGCGTCCCGTGCGCGCTCCGTACGAAAATCGCGTAACACGATAAAAACAGTGCCGACAAAGACGGAATTTAGTGTGTCCCGTGCGGGAACCTAAACGCAATAATTTGGATAGAAAATAGTGACAGTGACACTTAGATTTTCCGAGAAATTTAATTTCTTTTGTGGAAAATTAATACCACGTGCGTTCTAGTTCTAGTTCTAGTTCTAGTTCTAGTTCTAGTTCTAGTCTAGTTCTAGTTCTTTCAGTGAATAGCAATAAAAGAAGAAGAAGAAAATAAGAAAGTTGAGAAAAGCTCACAGTTTTTGTCACGGACAAAAGCTTGTTAATTTGGACCTTACACTGAGTACACTGCTTGCCACAAGTGTACTGGTTGCACTGCTTGGGTTTTACTGCTTGCAGTATTTCTTCTGCGGTTGTTGTGATGAACAATAAAATGCGCGGAATGTCGAGTGTGTGTAGCGAGTCTGAAATGTCCATTTCAGAGGATCGCCCAAAAGTGAAAGAGAAAAGGAGCAGACGGGCGCGGAATAGGGCTGTATCGTCGCCCATCTTGGTTGCGAGCGACGATGCCTCCTCTGCCAAGCGGCTGGCTGTCTCCTTCATTGGAGCCAACGCCGATGGAGCAGCCGTCAACGATGTCGCCACTGGATCCGCCGCTGGAGCCGCCGCTGGAACCGCTGCTGGAACCGCCGCTGGAGTCGCCGATGGAGTTGCTGCTGCTACTGCCGCCCCTGCACCCGCTACGGTGGAGGCTATCGCCCGAATGAGCGGGCCTGCCTGTCCAGCTCCTGCTGGTAATTTTGTTGCTGCCAGTGTGGTGAAGGAAGGGTCTGATGCCGTATTGGCTCAGCTGGCGGGTGTAGACCAGACGGTGAGGTCCGCTGTGCTGCGCGCTGGAATGGCGCCGGAAGCGGCCATCGCCGTTTTGGAGGCAACTGCCCGGCTTGGCGAGCTGGTGACCGCGCTAGTTGTGCGAAACGCCGTTTTGGAGACGAAGGTTGCGTTGTGCCAACCAGCTGCTGCGCCCTTTACGGCCCCAAGTACGAGTGGTGCTGGCACCAGAGCTGTCTCCGGCGTTGCCCCGATTGCCGCACCTCGAAATGCTCCTGCAGCCAAGAAGCCCGTGGAAACGTGGTCGGCTGTGGTGACGAGCAAGGACCCGACAGTGTCGGGCAAGGAGATTGCCGATAAGGTAATGAGCCAAGTTGCTCCAGCTCTGGGCGTTAGGGTTCACGAAATCCGTGAATTGAAGCGCGGTGGCGCCGTCATTCGTACGCCGTCAAGAAGTGAAATCAAAAAAGTGGTGGCCAACGCGAAGTTCAACGAGGTCGGTCTGGAGGTTGAGCGCAACCGTGGAGTGAGGTCGAAAGTCACCGTGTTCGACGTGGACACAGCGATTCTACCGGAAGTCTTCATGGACGAGCTCTATGAGAACCACTTCAAGGAGGAGTTCTCGCCGTCGGCCTTCAAGAAGATGGTGCATATGGCGTCGAAGCCGTGGTCGGTCACTGACGGTGTGTCAGAATCAATCTGACACTAGAATGTGACGAAAAGGCGCAAGCGGTGCTTGATAAGACCGGACGGGTCTACATCAAGTGGTTTTCCTTCCGCTGTAGGTCGCTCGTCCGAACATACGCGTGTCATCGCTGTGTGGGATTCGACCACAAGGTTTCACAATGCCGATTGAAAAACGAAGTATGCCGCCAATGCGGGCAGACCGGCCATGTAGCGTTGAAATGTGCTAGCCCGGTGGACTGCCGAAACTGCCGTTTCAAGGGGCTTCCCTCCGGGCATTACATGCTGTCGGAGACGTGCCCAATATATGGTGCGGTCTTAGAAAGGGTGCAAGCTAGACATTAAAATGTTTAGCTTCATCCAAGCTAATTGTGGTCGAGGTCGAGCCGCTACCGTTGAGTTTGCAACTCGGGTGCGAGACTCCCGCCACATGTTCGCTTTGGTGCAGGAACCATACGTCGACAAAAGACACGGCATTACGGGCATTCCAGCCGGGATGCGGGTGTTTGCTGATCGGCGTTTGAAGGCTGCCATCTTTTTGGACGACCCGGATGCCATCTGTATGCCTATTGAGTCGCTCATCACGGACTTTGGCGTATGCGTGAGTGTCACTGGAAGATTTGGCTCAATCTTCCTGAGCTCCGTGTACTGCCAATACAACACTGATTTGGAACCGTACCTTGCGTATCTAGATGCCGTGCTACTACTGGCTGGTAGCAATCCGGTTATCTGTGGCTTGGATGCGAATGCAGTGTCCCCCTTGTGGTTCAGCAAATCGCTCGAGCGTGCTCGTGGCGACTTGAACCGCCGAAGGGGTGAGCTGCTGACCGAATGGATTCTAGAATCCCGAGCCGGCGTGCTAAATGAGGTCAGTAGTTTGTATACGTTCGATAATCACCGCGGACAGAGTGATATCGACGTCACGATTGCCAACGAAGCAGCGCTTATGTGGGCCGCATATGACTGGAGAGTGGACGAGTGGGACCTCAGTGACCACAACACGACGTTGTGTTGAGGTGACGCGAGACCCCAGAGACACAGTTGAGAGCGATGCTCCTGTTCCGTCCTGGAACTTCTCCAATGCACGTTGGCAGTCGTTCCGTGGTGAGCTTGTATGCAAGCTTGAGGAATTCCCGCAGGACTACACGGAGATGTCCATTGATGACCAGGTGTCTGCAACGCGTGCACTGGTGCACAGTGTATGCGACCATGTATTTGGACGCAGGCAGCCGAGAGCCGTTCGGAAAGTGGTCTGGTGGAATGCCAACCTCAGTACGAAGCGCCGAGAGGTCAGGAGACTGAGGCGGCGGCTACAGAATGCTCGTCGTCGTGGCAGCGATGAAGCAGGGCGACTTGCTACCGACCTGCGGATCTCCGTGGGTCAGTACAAGAAGCTTATTCTGTCGGCAAAGGAGGACAACTGGCGTCGCTTCGTTGGAGATAATCGGGATGACCCCTGGGGGCATGTCTACAGGATTTGCCGACGTCACAAACGGAATTCCGAGCTGGGCTGCCTTCGGGTAAATGGCGAGCCAGTCGTAACATGGCACGACTGTGCGAAAGTGCTCCTCCGTAACTTTTTCCCCGTTGCGGAGTCGAATGCACCGATTGCCATCCCAGATGTGCTTCCGCCCACACTCGACGAGTACGAAGTGAGTGCTTGTGTCGCCAGGCTACGGAGCAGACGCTCGCCTGGCATGGACGGCATCACTGGAGTGATCTGTAAAGAGGTTTGGCGTGCTATTCCGCAGCATCTTACAGCGTTGTATTCCCGCTGTTTAGCCGAAGGACATTTCCCTTCTGAGTGGAAACGCCCGCGCGTTGTGCCACTTCTCAAGGGGCCCGATAAGGACAGGAGCGATCCTGGCTCTTATCGTGGTATATGTCTGCTACCAGTCTTTGGTAAGGTGCTCGAGGGTATCATGGTCAGCCGAATGAAGGACATGCTCCCAGAGGGCTGCAGATGGCAATTTGGATTTCAACCTGGACGCTGTGTGGAGGATGCCCTGGAGACACGTGAAGAGTACTGTCGACGCCAGCCCGGCAAGATATGTACTCGGAATCTTCGTGGATTTCAAAGGAGCATTTGACCACGTGGAGTGGGATGCTGTGCTACGCCGGCTGATCGACTCAGGCTGCCGAGAAGCCAGCTTGTGGCGAAGCTTCTTCTCTGGCAGGAGTGCGTGCATCGTCAGCAGATACGAGGAAGCATCTGTGCTGGTGACCAGAGGTTGCCCACAGGGCTCCATCAGTGGTCCATTCATTTGGAACCTCATGATGGATGTGCTTCTTCGGCGCTTGGAGCCTTTGTGCAAACTGAGCGCGTATGCAGACGACTTGCTACTTCTCGTTGAGGGAAACTCCCGAAACGATCTGGAGTCGAAAGGAGCGGAGTACATGTCCATCGTAGGAGCTTGGGGAACAGAGGTAGGCGTGTCCGTCTCCACCAGTAAGACGGCTGTCATGTTGCTGAAAGGCCAATTATCGGCTAATAGGCATCCGGGGGTACGGTTTGCTGGAGCAAGCCTGCCCTACGTTGACAAATACCGGTATCTGGGCATCACGGTCGGCGAGCGGTTGAATTTCAACCCGCATATCGCGTCTTTACGTGATCGGCTGAGCGGAGTCGTTGGTGTTTTGGCACGCGTACTACGGGTCGACTGGGGGATCAGTCCCCGTGCCAAGCGGACCATTTACACTGGACTCATGGTGCCTTGTGCGCTATTTGGTGCCTCAGTGTGGTATGCCACGGCGATGAGACGAGTAAGGGCCAGGATGCACCTACTGTCCTGCCAAAGGCGCATCCTTCTTGGATTCCTACCGGTGTGCCGTACAGTGTCCACTGTGGCGCTGCAAGTTCTTGCTGGTGTTCCCCCGTTTGATCTGGCTGCCAAGAAATTGGCAATCAGTTTCAAACTCAAGCGCGATCACCCGCTGGAGGAGAGCGACTGGCTGTTTGGTCAAGATCTGTCGGGTCTTGATCACAAGCAGAAGATGGCGATGCTGGACGACCGTGTGCTGCAGGAGTGGCAAAGCAGATGGGATAATGGTGATGAACCCGGCCGGGTGACTCATCTTTTTATCCCGGATGCTGGGTTCGTCTTCAGCAGGCGAGACTTCGGTTTCAGCCTACGTGCTGGATTCCTGCTGACAGGCCATGGATCGCTGAATGCATTTCTACATGAGAGACGTCTAAGCGGAACGCCTGCATGTCTATGCGGTGCGGATAGCGAAGATGCGCTGCACGTTCTGTGTGTATGCCCCATATATGCAGATTTGCGTCACCTCGATGGACTTGGGATCGAATACCTGCATGGCGTCTGGAGGGTTTCTGGAGCGGTGGCGACACAGGAGAGGATGCAGCTATTGCAAACATTTGCCGATGCCGTGTTCACAAGGCGTCGGCAATTGTTGTACCAGGAGGCGACGAATGGGCCGGCAGTCCCGAGCTGAATGGCTAAAACTGCATCACCCGTGTGGTTGGCGGGTCTTAGAATTCCTCCACAGCTTATCCCTGCTTGTCGTATGAGGCGACTAAACGGATAATTTCTTTTTGGGCTGTCAGTCCCGAGCTGAATGGCTAAAACTGCATCACCCGTGTGGTTGGTGGGTCTTAGAATTCCTCCACAGCTTATCCCTGCTTGTCGTATGAGGCGACTAAACGGATAATTTCTTTTTGGGCTGTCAGTCCCGAGCTGAAAAGCTAAAACTGGCCTCACCCGTGTGGATGACGGGTCTTAGAATTTCACCACAGTGGACCTCCACTTATCGTACGAAGCGATTCTCGAGGTGCGTCACCAACGCTAACTGTTTGGAGTTAAATTGGTAGTACCCTTGTGGTACGAAACCTGACCGGAGGTCTTCTGGTACCACGGGAGCCAGGTGCCCGCGGACTTTTGTCCGTCCTGGCACGGGTTGTGGCCCTTCGGGAGCATCGTGGTGGCTGTGGTTTATATCCAAATGCGGAGAGAGCGGAGTGCTCGACGTGGAGTTGCGTAATACAACCGGTTGCCGTGAACCACAGATCGGCAGAGGTTTTAGGTGGGCCTCGCTCCCCACACAGGAGGAAGTGTCCAGTCCAAACAACTGGCTCTTCAAATGTGTACCTGCGGTGAATTCCAAGGGGGCGCTGATCATGCTTAAATTGATCCCTGTGCTCGGGCACCGTGTGATAAGTCACTTGTGACAGGTGCACACGTAAAACACCGGAATTTATATGTCCCTATCTACTATCTAGCGAAACCACAGCCAAGGGAACGGGCTTGGAATAATTAGCGGGGAAAGAAGACCCTTTTGAGCTTGACTCTAATCTGGCAGTGTAAGGAGACATAAGAGGTGTAGAATAAGTGGGAGATATTAAATTTCGGTTTAGTATCGACAATGAAATACCACTACTCTTATTGTTTCCTTACTTACTTGATTAAATGGAACGTGTATCATTTCCTAGCCATTATACGGATATATTTATTATATCTTATGGTATTGGGTTTTGATGCAAGCTTCTTGATCAAAGTATCACGAGTTTGTTATATAATCGCAAACAAATTCATTAATGAGAGAGTGCATTTATGTGTTCTTAAATTAAAAATTTGGTATAACTCCAATTACTCAGGTATGATCCAATTCAAGGACATTGCCAGGTAGGGAGTTTGACTGGGGCGGTACATCTCTCAAATAATAACGGAGGTGTCCCAAGGCCAGCTCAGTGCGGACAGAAACCACACATAGAGCAAAAGGGCAAATGCTGACTTGATCTCGGTGTTCAGTACACACAGGGACAGCAAAAGCTCGGCCTATCGATCCTTTTGGTTTAAAGAGTTTTTAACAAGAGGTGTCAGAAAAGTTACCATAGGGATAACTGGCTTGTGGCGGCCAAGCGTTCATAGCGACGTCGCTTTTTGATCCTTCGATGTCGGCTCTTCCTATCATTGTGAAGCAAAATTCACCAAGCGTTGGATTGTTCACCCATGCAAGGGAACGTGAGCTGGGTTTAGACCGTCGTGAGAGACAGGTTAGTTTTACCCTACTAATGACAAAACGTTGTTGCGACAGCATTCCTGCGTAGTACGAGAGGAACCGCAGGTACGGACCAATGGCACAATACTTGTTCGAGCGAACAGTGGTATGACGCTACGTCCGTTGGATTATGCCTGAACGCCTCTAAGGTCGTATCCGTGCTGGACTGCAATGATAAATAAGGGGCAATTTGCATTGTATGGCTTCTAAACCATTAAAAGTTTATTATTCATTTAATAGACGACGATGGATGTGATGCCAATGTTACATATAACATAGTAAATTGGGAGGATCTTCGATCACCTGGTGCCGCGCTAGTTATATATTAAAACATTATTTAATACAATGACAAAGCCTTGAATCAATTGTAAACGACTTTTATAACAGGCAAGGTGTTGTAAGTGGTTGAGCAGCTGCCATACTGCGATCCACTGAAGCTTATCCTTTGCTTGACGATTCGATAAAATATATATGTTTAAGGCATATATAAAAAAATATTATATATATATATTTATATATATAAATATGCAAAATTGTATGCATAATTATTAATTATGTGTTATACAATTACGCATATAAGAAGAAAATTTATATAATATATAAATATATTATATATATATAAATAAATAATATATCTATGTGTACAAAATATACTTGTGTATTTTAAATATGCATTTATTTAGTATGCGTTAGTTATATATATTTATTTGGTAGCAAAAGGAACGCCATTATATTAGTGGCGAAAATTAATAATATGCATACTAAGTATATCTAAGTATACAAAATACACTTGCATATTTTATATATGCATTTATTTATTATGCGTTGGTTATATATATTTATTTGGTAGCAAAAGGAACGCCATTATATTAGTGGCGAAAATTAATAATATGCATAGTAAGTATATCTATGTATACAAAATACTTGCGTATTTTATATATGCATTTATTTATAATGCGTTGGTTATATATATTTATTTGGTAGCAAAAGGAAACGTCATCATATTAGTGGCGAAAATTAAGAATATGCAAAGGTATAACTATGTGTACAAAATACTTGCGTATTTTAAATATGCATTTATTTAGTATGCGTTAGTTATTTATATTTATTTGGTAGCAAAAGGAACGCCATTATATTAGTGGCGAAAATTAATAATATGCATACTAAGTATATCTAAGTATACAAAACACTTGCATATTTTATATATGCATTTATTTATTATGCGTTGGTTATATATATTTATTTGGTAGCAAAAGGAACGCCATTATATTTAGTGGCGAAAATTAAGAATATGCATAGTATATCTATGTGTACAAAATACTTGCGTATTTTATATATGCATTTATTTATTTGGTAGCAAAAGGAACGTCATCATATTAGTGGCGAAAATTAAGAATATGCAAAGGTATAATATGTGTACAAAATACTTGCGTATTTTAAATATGCATTTATTTAGTATGCGTTAGTTGTATATATTTATTTGGTAGCAAAAGGAACGCCATTATATTAGTGGCGAAAATTAAGAATATGCATAGTATATCTATGTATACAAAATACTTGCATATTTTATATATGCATTTATTTATTATGCGTTGGTTATATATATTTATTTGGTAGCAAAAGGAACGCCATTATATTAGTGGCGAAAATCAAGAATATGCATAGTATATCTATGTGTACAAAATACTTGCGTATTTTATATATATGCATTTATTTATTATGCGTTGGTTATATATATTTATTTGGTAGCAAAAGGAACGCCATTATATTAGTGGCGAAAATTAAGAATATGCATAGTATATCTATGTGTACAAAATACTTGTATATTTTAAATATGCATTTATTTAGTAAGCGTTAGTTATATATATTTATTTGGTAGCCAGAAGGACGCCATCATATTAGTGGCGAAAATTAAAAATATGCATGGTATATCTATGTGTACAAAATACTTGTGTATTTTAAATATACATTTATTTGGTACGCAATTACATGAATTTGGTAGCCAGAAGGACGCCATCATATTAGTGGCGAAAATAAAAAATATGCATGATATAAAAAAAATATATATACATTTATGTATGTATCTATATGAACAGAATACTTGCGTATTTTAAGTATGCATTTATTTCATACACAATTATGTGTTTGGTAGCAAAAGAACGCCATCATATTAGTGGCACAAATTAAGACATGAGATATGAGTTCAACTTTGACAAAAAATTTCAACATATGAAAATTGAAGAAAAAACTTTTTAAATAGCATTTTATACTGTTTATTAATATAATGAGATAAGATTTTGAATTTAACTTGAGAAAAAGATTTTTTGGACTTGGTGAATTTTTTATTGAACTGCAGCCATATGATATGAGGTTCTACCGAGAGATGAGTTCAACTTTGACAAAAAATTTCAACATATGAAAATTGAAGAAAAAACTTTTTAAATATCATTTTATACAGTTTATTAATAAAATGAGATACAATTTTGAATTTAACTTGAGAAAAAAATTTTTTGGACTTGGTGAATTTTTTATTGAATTGCAGCCATATGATATGAGGTTCTACCGAGAGATGAGTTCAACTATGACAAAAAATTTCAACATATGAAAATTGAAGAAAAAACTTTTTAAATATCATTTTATACAGTTTATTAATATAATGAGATAAGATTTTGAATTTAACTTGAGAAAAAGATTTTTTTGACTTGGTGAATTTTTTATTGAACTGCAGCCATATGAATATGAGGTTCTACCGAGAGATGAGTTCAACTTTGACAAAAAATTTCAACATATGAAAATTGAAGAAAAACCTTTTTAATTATCATTTTAAACAGTTTATTAATATAATGAGATAAGATTTTGAATTTAACTTGAGAAAAAGATTTTTTTGACTTGGTGAATTTTTTATTGAACTTCAGCCATATGATATGAGGTTCTACCGAGATATGAGTTCAACATTGAAAAAAATTTCAACATATGAAAATTGAAGAAAAAACTTTTTAAATATCATTTTATACAGTTTATTAATATAATGAGATACGATTTTGAATTTAACTTGAGAAAAAAATTTTTTGGACTTGGTGAATTTTTTATTGAACTGCAGCCATATGATATGAGGTTCTACCGAGATATGAGTTCAACTTTGACAAAAAATTTCAACATATGAAAATTGAAGAAAAAACTTTTTATATATCATTTTATATAGTTTTTTTAATAAAATGAATTAAGATTTTGAATTTAACTTGAGAAAAAAATTTTTTGGACTTGGTAAATTTTTGGACTTGGTAAATTTTTTATTGAACTTCAGCCATATGATATGAGGTTCTACCGAAATATGAGTTCAACTTTGACAAAAAATTTCAAACATATGAAAATTGAAGAAAAAACTTTTTAAATAGCATTTTATACTGTTTATTAATATAATGAGATAAGATTTTTAATTTAACTTGAGAAAAAAATTTTTTGGACTTGGTGAATTTTTTATTGAACTGCAGCCATATGATATGAGGTTCTACCGAGATATGAGTTCAACTTTGACAAAAAATTTCAACATATGAAAATTGTAGAAAAAACTTTTTATATATCATTTTATACAGTTTTTAATAAAATGAGATAAGATTTTTGAATTTAACTTGAGAAAAAAATTTTTTGGACTTGGTGAATTTTTTATTGAACTGCAGCCATATGATATAAGGTTCTACCGAGATATGAGTTCAACTTTGACAAAAATTTTTAAACAATGTTAAACAATTTACGATTGTACTAGTATTTAATACAAATTATATGATAATAAATAATAATGAAGTTTTGCTGTTGTATTATTAAATAGTGTGAGTCTAAATATATAATATATGAAAATAATCTATAGAAGCAATTAAAAGTTAAACAATGAAGTTGTTGCTTATTAAATTAGTGAACAAAATCGTAAATGAGCTGTTGTAGAAAACGTGTCTTATAGGGGTGGTGATGTGAGCAGGCATGTCATGGCAGATTACAGTGTTTTTATGAGTGAGTCTTGCCGCATAAGTCATATTAAAGATTGAAAATATGCATATAGAAGGCAATATGATTAAATAATGAAGTTTTACTGTTGTATATAAGTTAGTGCAACAAAAGATACGTTGGTGGTAATACTAAATATAGAGCTTGTAGAAACGTGTCACAAACCTATATAGGGATGGTGAGGTCGGAGCAGGCATGTCTATGAGAAAAATTCACAAGTGAAATATAATATGAGCTATTTATATGGAGTGGTAATGCCGGCATAAGTCATATATAAATATTATATGAAAATTCATATGAAGGCAATATGATTAAAAAGTTAATGAGTTTTTGTTGCATTATTAAATTAGTGCACATAAAGATACTATATAGGGGTGGTGATGTCGAGCAGGCATGTCATATGAGAAAAATTTCACAAGTGAAATATATATGACTATGTATATGGAGTGAGTCTTGCCGGCATAAGTCATATATAAATAATATATGAAAATAATCATATAGAAGGCAATATGATTAAAAAAGTTAAAAATAATGAAGTTTTACTGTTGTATTATTAAATTAGTGCAACAAAAAGATACGTTAGATGGTAATACTAAATAAAATAAGAGCATTGTAGAAAACGTGTCACAAAACCTATATAGGGGTGGTGAGGTCGGGCAGGCATGTCATATGAGAAAAATTTCACAAGTGAAATATATATGACTATTTATATGGAGTGTCATGCCGGCATAAGTCATATATAAATAATATATGAAAATAATCATATAGAAGGCAATATGATTAAAAAAGTTAAAAATAATGAAGTTTTACTGTTGCATTATTAAATTAGTGCAACATAAAGATACATTAGGTGGTATACCTTAGT